>NC_140941.1:133592195-133594695 GCF_014529385.1 Adiantum capillus-veneris
TTTGAATATCTTAAACATCCTGACACCTGCAAAACGCACAAACATAGCCAGTTCTAACTGAATGTTTTTGTATGGATGCAGGTAACAACTAGATCCTTCTCCATGTAGATGTAGTGGAAGCTCATCCCAAAGGGTGGACACACAGAGATACAAATTAAGATATCGATTTGTAATGATCAAAGATCAAATTTTTTATCTAAATGACATTATTATCCATTAGATACAGAATGTTGTATTGCTGTATATGAAATGTTTGACTTCTTGTTTAAAATATTGTTATTTAATATATTATGTAATAATTGTTTAAGTATGGTTCAATTATGAAGGGATTTTCATACTTAAACACACACACACACACACACACACACACACACACACACACACACACACACACACACACACACACACACACAGACACACAGACAAAATCTCTTTGAAAGTAAATTTCCCCACAACACAGGCACATAGAGTTTGCAAAGGGGAGATGGGGGTGAGGAGCAAGGTGTAGAATTGCAGGAAAGGCATAGGGAAGCGAAGCATTAGGAAATTTCGGAGGTCATTTGGAGGGCCTTCTAAGAAAATGTATTTTTTGCACTCTCTCTCTAGAAAAAATGGCAAATAAAAGAGCTGGGTCTTTCATAGTAAAACTTCAAAAAGTGTACTTTAAGTAGATTCCTTACTCCTCTGAACATTCGTTCGTAGTGATTGAGGGATAATCCTCTTTTCAGTTGCATTGAATGAACAACGTCAATACGGAGGGAATGAGGCTAACATGGAGGGACGAATCCGCAGCCGCTATTCACTTTCCATTAAACTTGCACATTTGGCTAATGGCGCACTCCTCAAATGGCACAAATGTTACCCAGAAACGAGCCAAATATCACCTTCACATTGATTTGGACAATGAGTACCAACCATTGATTAAGCGCAGTAAAACAAACACACATATACCTCCCACCTCCATAGACACGCTCAGAGCTCAAGGAGCTAAACACATAGATATCTGGACGAGAGGCTCTCTCTACCCTAAGAATCCAATAACTAATGCGTCTCCACCGTTTGTCAATCCTACAAACTTATTGACCTTTGCTGGTGATGGAGAAAACGGCCTTCTGGGTTATTGTAAATCACTTACAAGAGAAGCTGAAACTTACAAGAGCATTCTCCAAGCTCAACAATGTGAGATTGTTCGACTTTCACATTTACATTCTACAGATCAGGTTACCATTTTGCAACATAAAACAGAGGTACAAGAACTGAAAGGAAAGGTGCGAAGTTGTCAAATGAAGGACACCATCTTGGGTGGTCGTATCCGAAAGAAGAAATTGCGCAATCTTGAAACATTGCAGGTTGCATCAGGAGGTCTCAAGAAAAGAATCCGAGCATTAAGGTGATGCTTCTTGGTTGGCTACATTGTCTTAGTTAAGTAATCTCTTTGTTTTTTCTTGTTATGCATTGTTTTCATGTGCCTAAATAGTGTTACTGAAGCAAATTTTCTGTTATTTACTTATGCATTGTCTTCATGTAGAGATTCAATCTATCCTGACAAGGAAAACATTGACCCCAAAGCCAATATAGGAAAGAGATTGAAGCCACTTATAAGTAGAAGCCTGGCAGCAGATATAGTACATGACAAGAAGTTTAAGGTTCTACAAAGAAATGTAGTGGACCGCTTTATTTCAGAGAACTCAGTGCCTGCAAAAGAGATACAAGGCACACTTGATTCACTTGGTGTAAGCAAAAGAGGATATTCGGCTATCCAAAAGTCTGTCTCATCCATCTTTGTTAGGAAGGGTATAAAATCCAAACTTCTACCATCAGCCTCAAGTGTTTGGAAAGAGAGGCTTCAGCTTAACGAGGCACAGGGAGACTATCTTGGACAGCCCTTTCATATTAAAGCAACTTACAGTGGCCATGGAGCGAACATGGCATATGATGAGTTCAACAATATTTTTATGGACCTGCGGATACTACAGAAGAGAATGGTGGAGTTTTACAACATCACATTTGAAGAGTCACGTGGACTATTACATTTTGTGTTAAAACTGGATGAGTGTGAGCTTGTTAAAGAGAAAAAGCTAGAGCGTGTTACTATTACTTTAATGAATAGAGCCCTCTCAAAGTGTCCCAGTGATGATCCTTTAAATTTTAGTGTTCAATCAGAATCTAACATATAGTGGCTTGGTGCGTTTGAGGTAAGCGATATTCTCAAGTAAGCTCAAATGTTCAGATCTACTTAAGTCTCATTTATTTTGTGTTGCAGGTAAAGAAAGAAGATCATGAGATTCTATATTGGGTGTTCCATCGAACTAATATTCCGGAGCTGATTGATCGACAGACTAACCAGGGAGAGGTACTACCTTTAGATGGAAGGGGAGACTTTCAAGTTCAGTGGCATCTTGCAGGTGACCTTAAAACATTAAAGTGCATGTATAATTGTGGAATGGGTGCAATGGCAAAGTCACCGTGTTTGTTCTGCATGGAGCCTGCAAAGTTCATG
>NC_140941.1:133599695-133804695 GCF_014529385.1 Adiantum capillus-veneris
AGAGAGAGAGAGAGATAGAGAGATTCATAGAAAGAGAGAAGGGGATTGAGACTCTTCTTTTGGTGTACAGTAAGATGGCTAGAACAAAAGCCACTGCAAGGAAGGCAGGCAAGGGTCCAGGATTAGCATCGAAAGCAAGTGGTAGATCTGCAACCCCAAAGAAAAGACTTGGAAAACCAAATAAAATTCTGAAAGGGCCAAGGATGAAGAAGCTGCAAACCTGCATGGGACTTTTCAGAGAAATCAGAAAGGCACAGAAATGTGTAGATTTATGCATACCAAAGCTGCCCTTCCAGAGGATGGTGAGGTCCATATGTGATGAAGCTACCTGGGGCACCAAAAGGTGGAAGGTGGTGGCATTAATGGCTCTACAGGAAGCAGCAGAGGACTTCCTACTGGAGTACTTCAGTGACATGACCATTGTTGCAGCCCATGCCCACAGGGTTACTATAATGGACAAAGATAGTGAGACATTGAAAAGAATAAGGTGGAGGTATGACAAACTGCTGGTCCCCAATGTCTGCAAGGATAAGAAAATGAGGGAAATTTTGTTATACCCCCCGGAGCTAGTGCCACAGCTCACAGTTGTAGATGTCACACATGATGTGAATACAAGGGCAAGGGCAGACACTATTGCTCGCTAAACAGAGGAAATGAGGGAAGCAGAGCTTAAGGAGAAAGCAAAAGTAGCAGTGGAGTCCCAGAAACAAACAGAGTGCAATGTGACCCTGTCTATAGAGGCAATGAATCAAGAAACTCTACTTTCAATGAAGAATGGTTTGCTTGCAGAGATACCATTTGTAGATGGAACCAGAAAGCTAGCTCTGGAAAAGGTGGACATTGATTTATTGCAGAATCCAGATGCTCAGATTTCAGACACAATTATCTATGCTTGTCTTAAGTAAGTGTTACTATCTTGCTAGCTTTGAAAACTCAGATAATAGGTTTGCTAACTCAGGTAGAGTCTCTGCAGCCTGATCAAAAGTCAACTCCCATTGCACACTCACACAGAGGTGTTTCTCCTTGATCCACAAATGTCTGTAATTATTAGACAAAAGAATAGTCCATCTGGGACCTTTGAGAGCTGGTTTCTCCACTGTGCTATGCTGGAAGTTACTGTGATCATCTTCCCATATGAGAACAACCATCACTGGAGTCTCATATGCCTTGATGTTGACCAACCAGCAGTGTGGGTGTTCAATTCAATAAAAGGAACCCACCCTGAAATTAGGCTGTAAGTGTTTTGTATCAAAAAGTGTTTATTATAGATATATATGTAAATTTGAAGCCTCATGCTAACATCTTGACATTGCTTTGTGCAGTTGTATAAAGAGGTTGTTGCTTGCCTATGGAAAGCTATGTGGAAGGTATGAACTATACAAGGCCCCAATCAAAGAAGTACCTGTCCCAAATCAAACCGATGGGAATTCTTGCGGCTGGAGATGTCTTCTCCATGCAGAATATGTCCTGCAAAGCTACTTTGCATTAAAACCTTTCATGACTAAGGTACCCATTTGGCAATGCATTCAGTTAGTTTTGGTTTAGTCTATAAAAGAATTCTCATCATGTGGTCTTTCAATTTTGCAGAGTGCTTTAAAAAACTACACATATGATTATTTGCAAAGATACCGGGTAAGTTTAATACAACACCTGCTTACTATGTCTAGCCCTAGAGAGCTTGAAGATAGCGGCTTGGATGAGCGCACTATTGATCTTACAAAACATGACGTGCCACCACGACAAACCCCTACATCCGATACAGTGGAATCGCATCGGGCCGAGGGTGTCATATCAGCAGAAGATCAAAGAGTTGAGGATGAGGAAAGGACAAATGAGCATATGGAAGCTGCTAAGGTTCAACCGGAGGAGACAATGAAAGAGCCAAGTCAGCCAGTGGAAGAGCCAAAAGAGCCTATGGATGAAACCCAAGATGAGGAAAGCAGGCCTATAGATGAGCAAAAGGATATGGATGAGGAAAGCAGGCCTAGGGATGAGCAAAATGATATGTATGAGGCAAGCCGATCAACCTTGAATTAGGCAGAAAGGGCCATGGGGGAGACCCCTGATGAAGATTTGAATGATGACTATGAAGATAAAGCGGAGGAGAGCAACAACGACATGAACACTACAGAGACCCAGTACGGACCCTTGCTACCTGTAGATACGGTTGTTCCGGTAATGTCTATTCAAGTATGGCAAAATATGTTCAGCTTCTAACTACTTATATGTACTTGTCAACTTTTACAGAGGTTGATTATCTTGGACGTCAATGGATTGCTGCTGATGCGGGTGCCTCTCGGTGACAGAGGACCCTTTGAGGATTTGCAAACGTTTCGGATGGGAACTTGTCGAGTCGTGGTTCGTCCAGGAACCAAGGAATTTATTGAGTTTCTTCTTCCGCGCTTTAGAGTTGGCATATGGTCTTCAATGCAAAGGCAAAACTTATCGCCACTAGTTGCAATAGTTTGCAGTGTATGCCAAGCTCACACGTCAGATTTTGCCTTTTTGTATGATCAAAGAAAATGCGTTACCGTTGAGGGCCACTACCACCCTAAAAAACCAGGATTACCTCTTTTGTACAAACCGTTTAGCCAAATCGGTGTACCCTTTGATGCAACTAATACACTACTAATTGATGATACTCCTGAAAAGGGAGAACTGAATCCGCCGGGAACAACTATCTCACCACCTTCTTTCGAGGGGCATTCCTTCGATTTTTACCTTGAAGACATTCTGATTCCATACTTACAGAAATTGTATCTCAGTCCATTGTTCACAGACGAGTTTGTACTTTCTAATGAATTAAGATGATTCTTCTATCTGTCTTTGTCTTGTCTAACATATATATATATATATATATATATATATATATATATATATATATATATATAGAGAGAGAGAGAGAGAGAGAGAGAGAGAGAGAGAGAGAGAGAGAGAGATTTGACGTGGTAAAGAAATGTATTTCAAGCACACTTTTTCACAAGGCACAAATGAAAAATGAGATCAATAAACTTCATGTCTTGAAAGTCATTTGTATACACTTGGGTTTACAAGAATATCTGTTACATTGACACTACTTCAACCCGACCATCCAACTCTTTGCACAAAATATCTTTTTCTCTTCGCCGCATCACCTTACGGCCAGCTAAGAAAAAGGAAAAATCTGATAGTTCCTTGTCCATTGACTCTTCAATGATGTCATTTCGCAAATGCTGAAGACTGCATAGCTCCCTTATTGTAACCACCAATAGTAGGCCATGCTCTTTATCAATCACTTCCACATCCACAGTAGGATTATCTTCCAAACCTGCAGAAACCTGGTCCATAGGAATGTACTTACCGTTTAGCATTTGTGATCGCATATACCAAAATGAGAGTAACAGTGATTGGCTTGCAATCATGTACTTGACAACTAGAGTATCAAGCGCGACCTCGCACCGTAAACCAATCTCTTCCTTTGCATACCATCCTTTGTCAAGAAGTTTGTCACAGGATGACTGCTGAAATGACTTGCACATGAACATAGTTTTTGTAACTCTGATGTTGTAGCTATGAAACAGCTCTATGAAGAGTGCAACAGGACAAAAGTTTGCAATTCTAACCAGTTTGGTAGGAATAGAGCTACGTAGAGACCTTTGTATATCCTTGTAGAGCTTACTTCGCATTGCCTCCACCATTGTTTCCTCGGGAACTGGCCAGTCCACAGTGTTCCAATCGGTTGGTAGAGGCAGTTTCACCAACATGCCATTCTTATTCCCTGAGCTGAGTTGGTAAAAGTGGTCATAAAAAAAGATTCCCTCATCAGCCAATCTTTTGCTGCTCCTCTCTGAGTACTGTAGAGAACCAATATGGGCATGTACAACATGGAAGAGGCCTATTATGCACTCCACAGGCTCCCATTGCTCATAAGAAGAGGGATAAACATCTGCAATATATATAAAAAGAGTTAAACTAAGAGTATCAATAAGTACAAATGACAAATCTAATGTAATTGAGTTGTGAAGAGTAGAGACATTACTCATAACAAGCGGGAGAAACATTGCAAAATATATAAGAAAAGTTATAATGAGAGTATCAGTAAGTTCACATGTCAAGAGTACTTACAATTGCAACGTGGTTGATGTATATCTGATACATTTCCACCGTTTGCTATCACCTCTGGATGGGTAAACACATGCTGAACAAGAACTTCCTTTACAGATCTTTTGCCGATCTCAACTTTGAAATCCAACACCCTGGCCTTCCATGCTGAGCGGTAAACGTTGATACCACTAGACCTCTTGGGTCTTCTTGGTTGCATGAGGACCCATGAACCTTTGTTTATCCTTTGTCCAACCCATTGGTTGTTTGCACTTATTGAAGCTGGTATTGTAATTGAGGATATGCTACTACTTGGCCTTCTAGGCAAAGTGCCGTTGTTGTTTGTTGGTGTGAGAGACAGTAAACACCTTGAGGCTCTTGGGCGAGAAGACGTGGATGCCATAACTCTCAGAGAAAAGCTTTAGTGGAGGGAGATTCACTTTGAAAGCATTCTAATGGAGGGAAAGTGTTTTAAAATTCCAATATCTTGTGCGGGCTTAATGGTCACCCTCCAGTACGTTAATGACCATGAGAGAATATCAGAAGTGGGACCACACGCAAGCACCTAAAAGCTCGGTAAAAGGAAGGAAATTACTATGCTACAATCCTAGTTTCGTGAAAGTTTTATGCTATTTTCCTATTTTTTGAGTCTTTCCAGGTACTTTCCTACGTAACGTAGCCTTCATGCTCATTGGACGCGCTCTATTTTTCTCTCTCTTCATATGGCCCTCCAAATGACCTCCGAAATTTCCTAATGAAGTTTTTTATAGGACCTACAAACCCCCAAATTGACTTGGTCATTGTCTTTCAAGGATAAGAGGCACAAGGGAATCATAGACTTTAGGTTTGCACCTGGTAATTTATGGGTGGGGAGATGTGGAGGCCAAATCACAAAAGATAATTGGTTTAGGGTAGTTCCCACTACCAACATAAGCCGAGCAATAAGTTGAGAAGAGGGTTTGAATTTTGATACCGAGGAAAAAAGGGAAGCCTCAAACAATATATATGCATCATCATTGACAACCAGAATGAGCGTTAATTGGATGGTAATTGGTTCTCATCGCCCAATGCTCACATGGAGAGGGGTAAAGGAATAGCTGAGTAGAATCTTGAGTTGTTTCCCTCCATCTTCCTCAACCATTCCAACTTCTAACGCACCTTAGGTATGCTAACCAACGCCCCTACTTTGACAATATAGACCACAAACACATTCACTGCCTCTAAGTTGAGGTTGCCAAGATTGTGAAATTTGAATAGTTGTCATATCCAAAGACTACATCTCCAGCTCAGACTAGAGCTTCAACACCGTGTATCATCGTATCATCCAATTTACTCACTTTTTTGTGAGCTTTCAATTGGTGGAACTCTCGTAATGCAAAAATATAACTTACTGGAAGAATTGTTGAGAAGTAAATAGAGAAAGGTTGCATGAGAAATGCCAAATTTGTAGAAGTTCATGTCATCTAGTGGGTGGGAGCTCAAGATCCACCTTGACCTAAGCTTCTGGGCAACACACCTCAAGAAGCTTCAATATCTAAGCGGAGAGGCGTGCTATAGCAACCATCATAACTTGAATCAAATGGGGCATTGATGATACTCTCTAAGGTCTATTGCAAGACATGCACAACTAACCCTTAGTTATCAACAAAGTTATTTCAAGATATACATAAGCTGAATGCCAAATGTTTGGCATGTAGTTGGTAGGTTGTTAGCATACAACTTGATTGTTCTTAAAGGGGGTCCCTAGCTTTAGTGATCAAACAAAGATTCTTGATTGGCATCATGATTAGAATGCCATAGCCCCAACACTCATCAAATTTGTAGCCTCAATTAGCAAATCCTAATTACTACCCTCAGGCCCTAAATTGGCAAGACCTAGAACCCCAAATTGGCAACAAACTTAGGCCTTAAGTTGGCACACCGTAATCAACAAAACGCATCTCTAGCTAATATTGAGTGACAATGCACTATTGATGGGATCAATAGACCATGAGAACCAGTTGGCAGGAGGCTTGGGTGTGGGAAAAAACATAGCTCTAGCCATTGAGCAGTGATGTATGTACAAGAGGCTTGGGGGTGGGTAGTTGAAATAGGTAAACAATTGCAGCAATCCCCTGCAAAATCTTAGCAAGAAAAAGATTGATCTAGTGAAATCATAGACAGGAAATAGATGGAAAAATGGTTAAGCTTTCACATAAAGCTCTATTTACAATGATAATGGTCAGCTACTAGCATCCACTCTATTCAATCACTATTCTCAATCTCAAACTTCTAGACCTCTCCAAGTGATACATTTTGATTTGTGTAGTCATAGGTCTCCTCAACATGCATGCTCAATACCTTCCTATACCTTCTCAAAAGGAAGATACTAAATCTAGACTAGCCAAGTTCATAGAGAGAGAGAGAGAGAGAGAGAGAGAGAGAGAGAGAGAGAGAGAGAGAGAGAGAGAGAGAGAGAGAGAGAGAGAGAGAGAGAGAGAGAGAGAGAGAGAGAGAGAGAGAGAGAGAGAGAGAGAGAGAGAGAGAGGAGGAGGAGGAGGAAATTATTGGCCTTGCGTTCCCAACAAATATCATACAAAGAATTAGCTACCAATGAGATCTTGCCAATGAATATTCATTTACCAAGGTTATTGCAATGGCATGTAGATCATAACTAGGAGTGCCATATCTCCATTATTCTGACTAGGTGTTAGCAAATTGTTCATGGAAAATGAGCTTGATAGAAAAATGGCTACCACAAAGAAGAGAAAAGATGAGTGTTTTAGAAAGGGCTTCTGGTTCCCTATTGTCTATGCATGGAAATAGTAGTAGGTGAGAAATCTAACTTTGGAGAGGCATTTTGATCAGCCTCATTAAGGCTCCCTTCCTTGCTTTATTGCCTTGATGAATTTTTGTTTTCTTGATTGTTGGCATAGAATCTACTTGATGTTTTGCATGCATAGTGTTAGTGTAGGAATTTGAAAGAAAAATGTGAGTAATTTGAAGGTCAAATCTCAAAATCTAGTGCATAACAAGACCTAAACAACCACCAAAGAAGCTTATAGAAAATTTCATGTCGAAAGTCATGTTGTCCACAAGCTTTAATACCCAAGGTGGATTATAATCTCTTTTGAAACTTCTGGCATAATGTCGCCTATTGCATTCACTTCTGTTTTATGTTTATTACAATCTCCATCATCATCTCTCTGCAACTTCCACCATCGTGTCGATTGTTGTGTTCACTTTTGCTAGCATGTCTACCATCACCACTGCTTCTCTATTATTCCTCTTCTTTCAACTTAGCCTCATGCTCAAACTTCTTTTGCTCTTTCCTCTATTTAAGACCATATTAGGCATTTTGGTAAGAATATTACGTTATGGGAATTTCCAAATCGACCACATTCATGTAATTTGGGAATTATCCACTTAAAGTGGAAAAATACGAGGCAAACATGGTGATTTATGGTTGATAAATAGAGTATAAATTGTAATTGATTGTGGTGTTGACAAATACCAAAAGTCAAGAGGATGCACTACACATGAAATCTTATAAATATTCCAAATTACATAAAACAAATGAAGATACAAATAAAGATCTTGTTTAGAAAATCGACTTGTATAGTCACAATAGATGCTAAATTTACTCCACGTTTGATACCACATCTACACTTTGATCCAAGCGTGGTTGATGTGCATGCATGAGGCCTTATTTGGCCTTTTGAGCATGCCTTTTTGGAATCTTAGTTCTAGAAAATGGTCCTTCTTTGTTGGGTCTCCAAGACCAAACAATTGCGTCTACAGTTCCCCACACTTGGGGATCTTTATAGTTGACAACCCAACAACCCTTCCAACAATTGCTGTAAGCTTGAGAATCTCTCATCTCACTCTTTCTTGCACAAGGTGCCCAATATTGGATCAATAATTTTTTGTAGTTTGGTGATGTAGTCTCATTATCAATGTCAGATAGAGCCACTGCAAGCCAAACTGGATAGGTTTCTATTTCATTTGGAACTAGCATAACAAATTCACCTTGATGCACATGACACATAGGGTCAAAGTCTTCCTTTGGTCTATCTCATTGAGGCCCACAAAAATGGTCATTCAACTCCTCAAGGCCTAGGAATTTTTTTGCTCCTTGTTGTAAACTCCTTGTAGTACTTTGTAGGTTACCAAATTCTTGAGTTTTTGGCCAAAACATTTTATACAAGACTCCCTATGATATGATTGGTTTTCCAATCTCTTCAATTACCTTGCTCCAATAATCTATCACCGGTCTATAATACTGTGGTACACTTGAGCCATTTCCTAAATTCTGCCAAAACTTTATATAATTCTTCAACCCTGAAATCACCTCTTCATGAGCCTTGACATATTCCACCATTGGTACACAAGGTGGATCTCCATGCAGTAGCATTGGCTTTCCATCTGTGAGGCTATTTACCAAAGGCGAATACTTCCACTCCAACTTGAAACACTTACATGTGCCTTATATTGCATCATTGGTGTCTCATCTTTCATGAAGAACCTAAATTGAAGTGGCTTGGAATGTCCAACAAACATGTCTTGTTCATCACAAAGATAGCCATCACAGTATTGCTTGAAATCTTTGTGAGCAAAAATGGAACATTAGATGAAGATGAGATGTTTCATAATGTATCCATCAAATGTGGCAAAGTATAGGTTTGTGTAACTCTCAACTTCTCTGAAAACCTACTAAACATAGCATCTATGTCCTCATGTGTATGCCCAACCATTGAAAATCCTAGCTGGATGGTTTTGAAAAACCCCCCTTGCAAGCATTGACAAATAGAAAAATAATATTGATTCTTTTTTTCGCTTGCACAATTATCCAATTGTAGCAACAAGTTCTCTAGCAGCTTGCAAAATGTTGATCCCAATTCCTCCTCTGCAATTTTAAATGATTGCACAATGGGATCTTTTCCATCACTCAAGTTGTGGTAGTCCAAAGCTTCCCTTGAGTTCAAAGCATTTAGTAGTGAAATAGTGCCCCTCGGAAGTCCATTTGTTACTAGATCACCAAGAGGGTGGTGATCTTTCCTCTCTATGTTATGTAAGCAATTAGCAATTGAGCCAATTCTAAAATTTGGATCAGCTGGCCACAAACCATTCAAGACAAAGTGGACATAATGACCTTCTCCATGTCCATGAGTGATCATGCCCTTTCAATACCCACACCCACACAATCATGACCAAGTTCTTGAAACTTGACATAATCATGTGGAAATACATATAAGATGGTCCCTTCATTCATAGTTGCATCCTTGTATCGTCCTTTAAAAGGACCCTCTGATGTCTCCAAGATTCTCGGATTGATGTTTCCAATTCAAGGCTTGTTATAGGTATTGCCATAAAACTAATATCTAAAACTCCCAAATGATTTTCTCATGTTAAACTGATCATTTAATATGGGGAAGTACTAGGGGAGTAAAAGCTAGAATATT
This sequence comes from Adiantum capillus-veneris, assembly GCF_014529385.1. Classification (NCBI taxonomy): domain Eukaryota; kingdom Viridiplantae; phylum Streptophyta; class Polypodiopsida; order Polypodiales; family Pteridaceae; genus Adiantum; species Adiantum capillus-veneris. The sequence continues at coordinate 133,609,217 of NC_140941.1, forward strand.
GGTCAACAGAGAGGTCTCTATAGGGATCCAAAGGAGAGAAAATAGGGATCCAAAGGCGGGACAGTCTGCAAAAGAGCAATGTGCTTCAATGGGGCTTAAAAAGACCTAAGGTTCAGCTCCATTAAGACTTCCATAGGCTAAGGTTCCTATTTTTTTATTCAATTGTCCAAAGGCCAATATAGGGGAAAATTGGATGGTCATGGGAAGACTAAAAATTCTTCCCACATCCCTATCAAGGAGGGGGCAAGCCATGAGAGTAGGGGATGAGAGAGGAACGTGACACACACACACACACACACACACACACACACACACACACACACACACACACACACACACACACACACACACACACACACACACACACACACACACACACACACACACTCCAAGGCTTCCCCTTGATGAGAGTAGGGGATGAGAGAGGAATGCGACACACACACACACACACACACACACACACACACACACACACACACACACACACACACACACACACACACACACACACACACACACACACACTCCAAGGCTTCCCCTTTACACAAAGGGAATACTAGACACATGTGAGGCTCCTAGGTCAGTTGCCTCCAACCAGCCATCAAATCCTGTTGAGTGGCCATAGAGGTGGACCAATGAGAATTAAAATTTGCCAGAAATTCATTAAATGGCTTCACGAACCAAGCGCACTTAGCTTGGAGGAAAAATTGTGGAAATTCTTGGATGGCATCAAGGGCATCTCCCCCATCCCCCATCCTCTGCAGCCTATGGACATCCAAAAAGCCTACATCATGCGATCTTTTGTTGGCAAGTGGAATTGTGGAAGGTGTGGCGGACGTTCATGAACTTACCCTTATTTCGTCAAAGTTGACAACAAGGTTAGACACATTCGTCAAATTTGAATACAAACGTTCGTTTTAAAATTCAAAACTAACGATAGAGAATTGAAGACGTGTCAACCATGCCTGTCGTGTCGTGAGACTGCCATGAACATCGTGAGCTCGCCATGCCGGCTCTGTCTTGCAGCACTATGTCACGAACCCTGCATAGATTGTGGCATGATATTCTATACCTTGAACTCTCCATGTGGAGCCACACACACACACACACACACACACACACACACACACACACACACACACACACACACACACACACACACACACACACACACACACACACACACACACACACACACACACACACACACACACACACACACACACACACACACACACACACACACACACACACACACACACACACACACACACACACAGAGACAGAGAGAGAGATAGCTGGATAGTGATCAAATCACCGCTCTCACAAACTCCTCCACCCCTGTGTTCAAACAAGCTACGATCTGAAGTTGCATTTTTTCTACCTCACTACAGCTACCGTGTCAAGCTAAATATATTTGATCACAAATCTTCTACCTATGATCAGTTCACGGGATGTGTGCAGATCCTGGCATGCACTAATATTCTACCTCTAATCACTTCACGAGATCTGCTGAATCTCTAGGAGCTGAGGCATGATCTGAACATTGCCTTGCGGAGCCTCTTTCACGAGCTTCAGTTCTTCTAATTGTGTAGAAGTGTGAAGATCATGGCATGTCTACCTCTAATCATCACTTTCACATGATTTGCTGAATCTTCTTCCTCTAGAATGAGCTTCACTTCACCTCTTTGATGCACTTCGGAGCCAGAAACCTGGTATGTTGATGCCTGCACAAAAGTACCCTTGTTATTCTGTAGTCATGGTGAACCTTGCCTTTGCATATAGCCTTGCAGTGACTCTTTTGTGAGCCTCTCATGCTCGATGCGAGCTCCGCCCCCATGTGTTGCTCAATGAAACCTTTAGTAGGAGAGGAAAGGGAAACCATATGTGGTTTATGAGCCTAGATTATCTTGTGTGTACATAACCTAAAATAATGTGTGCAGATCCCATTGCTATCCATAGCTGATATTTGTGTGGTGTGCACGAACAACCCCTCCCTTGCAGCTATCATCCAAGCTCGCCACATCCTACAAAGGTGGTTCCACTTGCACTCACTTTGCCCAGGAGGGCACACTCTGCTTTGCTGCCCTTTTGTTACACCTACTCAAAGAGCCTAGCAAAGCTTAGCCAACTGTCTACAAGCTTTGCTAACTCTACAACAAATAGGCTTAACCCCATAACAAACAAAGCCTTTAGTACTAACTATCAATGCACTGTCACTCAGTGCTCCTAGAGTCTCAAGCTCATAAGGTTGGAACTTGATAGAGTCTCTAGCTCACGAGGCTTGAACTCAAGTTCGAGCCTCATACAAACTCAATTTTCAAGCCTCCTAAGCTACAGACTTTAGCAAGATTCTTTCTAACTAGAGATAGTTTTCAAAAGTCTCTAGCTCATGAGGCTCAAGCTTAAGCTCACGAGCTTCTTGAGACCAAAACTCTTGCCAAAATTATTCTAGTTGAGCATTCAATCTATAGTTTGTGGGCTCAAATTTAAGTTGGAGCCTTCTAACTTGGATGCTCAATTTTTGAGCCTCATGTGAGCACTCTACTACGACTTGTTTTAGTGGAGAATTCAATCTTTGGCTCTGGAGCTCGAACTTAAGTTTGAGCCTCATGACATAGACACTCAGTTTTCAAGCCTCATGAGCACTCTAGTAAAGCTCTTTCTACCTAGAAACTTTTTAAAATAGTATGTATCTCAAGGCGTGAATTGTGTCTTTACCTCATTTGGCTTGAACTTATGGTTGAGTCTCATGACCTAAAGGCTCAATTTCTAAGCATCACAAACACTCTAGAAGGACTCTTCGAAGCTAGAAGCAATCTACAAGAGTCATATTGGATGAGTCTTGAACTTAACTTTGAACCTCATGCACCAGAGACTCTTCCACAACTCTTGCTAGTTGATCATCTTCCCGAGTCTCTAGCTCATGAGGCTCAAACTTAAGTTCGAGGCTCGAGCCTCATGACTTGGAGACTCACTTTTCAAGCCTTGTGAGCAATCTAGTGGGACTCTTTCAAGCCATGAATCATTTTCAAGAGTGAGCCTCATGACCCAGAGACTCAATTTTCAAGCCTCCTAAGCTACATATTTTAGCAAAATTCTTTCTAGCTAGAAACCATTTACAAACATCTATAGCTCATGAGGCTCAAGCTTAAGCTCACGAGCTTCTTGAGACAAAGACTCTTGCCAAAATTCTATCTCATTGAGTATTCAATCTATAGTTTGTGGGCTCAAACTTAAGCTAGGACTCATGACTTGGATGCTCAATTTTCAAACCTCATGTGAGCACTCTAGTATGACTGTTTTAGTGGAGCATTCATTCAATCTCTAGCTCTAGGGTTCGAACTCAAGTTCGAGCCTCATGACTTGGACAATCAATTTTCAAGCCTCATGAGCACTCTAGTAAAGCTCTTTCTACCTATAAACTTTTTAAAAGAGTTTGTATCTCACAAGGCTTGAATTGAGTCTCTACCTTTTCTAGCATGAACTTATGTTTGAGTTTCATGTGGCCTAAACTTATGTTTGAGTCTCATGACCTAAAGGATGAATTTCTAAGCATCACGAACACTCTAGGCTAGGACTCTTCCAAGCCAGAAGCAATCTACAAGAGTCCTATCTCATGAAGCTCGAACTTAAGTTTGAGCCTCATGCACAAGGGTCTCGTTTACAGCTCTTTCTAGTTGATCATCTTCCTAAGTCTCTAGCTCATGAGGCTCGAACTTAAGTTCAAGCCTCATGACTTGGAGACTCACTTTTCAAGCCTTGTGAGCACTCTAGTGGGACTCTTTTGAGCCTTGAATCATCTTCAAGAGTGTCAATCATGCTAAGCTTGAGAGCCTCATGACTTGGATACTTGTATAAAACTCTTTCAAGTTGAAAGATATCTTCAAAAGTGTCTAGATCATGAGGCTCTTGGCCCTCATGACCTAAAGACTAAATTATTATTCCTCATGAGAACTCTGTGAGGAATATTTCTATCTACAAGACTATTTATTTCACTAAGATTGAGAGCCTCATGGGTGAGCTAAGACTATTGAAAAAGTCTTTCTAATTGAAATCCATCTTCCAACGTCTCTACCTTATGAGTGTCTTGAGCCTCATGACCTAGAGACTTGATATTCAAGCCTCATGAGCACTCTAGCAGGACTTTTTCTAGCTAGAAACCTTTTGCCTAGTTATTCTCTAACTTTTTGGATATCTTGACTCAAGCTTTTTTATCTATTCAATATATTAAAGCCAACTCTGGGGGATTACCCTTGCTCATCCTTGAAAAATCTTGTGAGGTATAATGTTTTCTCATGAGAAGGATATGGATATGTGAAAACTCATATATTCTATTATCCTATTTTAACAATAGGACTAGAATAGGTAGAATTTGTATTTTTTTTAAACGCTATATTTTAAATCGAGAGAGGGGCTTCAATAATTCTAGTTGGTACAATTTTATGGAAATGGTTTTGATGCTCCATGAAATTATCTCATGGAATTAAATCCATAGTACATAATACTCTCTCCCAGAATCGATCATGCTTCTGCTCATTATTAAGAGACAATTCTAGCATGTGAGCTCAACGAGATGTCCTCCACCAATCGATCATGTGATAGAAGGTTATCCATTTGATTGATAAACCACACACCTCTCCTCTTTGATGCTAATTGATAATGATGATTTTGATTTTTCTTTGTACTATTTAGTTGCAAAATCAGGGAGTTTATGCCCTTCATAAGAGAGAATTCCTACCTTTGGTTTCAAAGAAATGCCCTCCACAATCTAGCATGTGAGAGGTAGTGGTTTGTTTATGTTGGATCTATATATAGTGTGTGCTATACAAAACTCCTTAACCCTAGGTACTAAAGCTATATATACATGTCTAGTGCATGTGTCTATTCTACACACTCTTGAGGCTCTGTATCTGGTGTATCGTCTCCCTCTCATCTCTACTTCTGCCTCTTCTATGTTCATATTTGTGCTCTATATTCCTTAGGTTCAACATGGCATTAGATTTGTTATGATGATCACTTCATATATGAGGTTACTGACTTGGATATGGAGTTACCAACTCTTAGAGGATAAGTTTGCTTGCATACTTTTACCTTCCATAATGTGTTATGCTTCATCATTGTAAGCTTTGTCTCTTCATCAATCGGTTCCTTAGATCAATTTCCATCGGATGACTAAGAATTTAAATAGAAAGATCAAGCCTTTTGTAACATTGAAAGAGAGTAAGGGTAGGCAATAAGTTATGTGCATATGCTAGTTGGTTATATTAAATAAGGTAGATAAGATAAGATTGTTTCCTGAATTATAGATTTATGAAGGAATATCCTCTCTTTTATGGAAGAAGTTAAATTCATGTTCTTAAATCAAAAGGAATAGAAGTGTTATACGGACATGCATGTTGGAGAGCATGTGTAATGAAATCAATACAATTTTTCTTTTCAAATTATTGCCTTTTCTTGAAATATATCACAATGCCTATCTGGGATGTTGCATTTAATGAAGGTGTAGTCTGCCTTATTGAATCAAGGGAAAAACACACCATGTGTCTTGTTGAATCAAGGAAAGAGACCATGCTACCTCTATGTGACTATGTATTTAGTGAAGGCATCACTAGCTAGTTCTTTGTTCAAAAGAGGGGCAAAGCAAGATGCAATCTATGTGTCATGTTGCATTGTGTATTCATATCAAGGTCCCTGTGTGTTCATGGTGAGAAGGATCTCATCTTAATTTTAAAAATAAGTAAAAGCCTATTGACAATGTATAGGAGGGAGTTTGATCTCTTGTCCATAGGCAGTCAAGTTTTGATATCTGTGGGCTGAAAAACCAATCTATTTATGCTGCATGTGTGTGGGTGACATTGCTTGCGACATACATGGATGCAAAGCAATAGATGTGCATGGCACATTAGTAGTGATGGATAGTATCTTTTATTTGACTTACCATGTCTGAGGACTTGAAGTGATGCAAAATTTCTTGAGTTGTTTCACAATATCATTTAATGTGACATTCATTTATGATATTTCATGTATCATGATGAATTCTCTCCAATAAGTCAGGATACATGATACCATGCATGATGGGGTTGTGTGTTTCATCAGTGATTACAAGTCTTTGTTTGTCATGCTCACATTGTAGCGTCTCTAATGACATGGCAATATCCATGATTTCATGTTATGTGAGACCAAGGCATGGCGGCTTGTTACTACATATTATGTTATAAGATCACCATGCAAGCTACCATAAAATGATAAATCTATTTTCATTAGTAATTGTACTAATTATATTGATGATGCAGGGTGAGGTTACATGATGTGTCTTTATTCTCTTCATCCATGGTCATGGTTCTTGATAGTTCAAGGTGATGTTATGTGATTCATCTTTATTCTCTCCATCCATGGATTTTGTTCTTGAAACCATGTGCTTTATCTCAGCCACTTTGGTAATTGTCATAGATATTTTCTTCTATATTAGCATATCATTTTGCATTTGACCTTTCATCATCATCATATATATTGTCATCTATATTAGCGTCTCGTTTTTGTATTTGACCTTTGATGATCAAATAAGAAATTTGAGGATAGCATCTTTGATTCCATGGAGAGCTCCATGATGCCATGGTACATGACTCCATGATTATTATATGATTTGAATTTGTTTGTGCCCCATTATGGCTATTTTGTGTCGGCATTGTATAGTTGTGCATATGTGATTACACCAATATCATGTTTGTTTCTCTCTTGTCTCCGGAGTAGCATTGCAAAATATCCTAAGACAATGTGATGTGGATATTTCTAACCTTCACATCTTGAAATGTTTCTTGAGGTTCTATTGTCTACAGGAAAAAAATCATGTCAATTTGCATGTATGGGGGCTCAATGATGTTGAAGCATGTATGGGGGATCTAAAACTCAGTTGTATATATAGGACTATTGAATTTCCAAAGACCCTTGAAAGGGAACATTATAAAATAGGAGTGATGTAGCTCCTACAATCCAAACTTTAAATTTGTATCAATTCGAATGGAAATAAAGCAGCATGTGTATATAGTATAACTATGAATTTTTCCTTCGAGACCCCAAAGGTTCTTTCATCCACAGCTAGGACCTTTGTTTGAGTGGGGATGTTGGAGTTATATAGTGTGTGCTAAATATAGCTCCCTAACCCTAGGTACTAAATTGATGTATACATATCTAGTGCGTCTATTCTACACACTCTTGGGGTTCTACATCTAGTGTATAAATTTTCTCCCTCTTCTCTGTGCTACTCTTTTGTTTGCGTTTGTCTTTGTGCTCTATCTTGCTTAGGTTCAACAATTTGGACTCTCAAACCATACCCTATACTCTTTGATTTTCTAAATAGTAATGTGTTTATATTTATTTGTTAATATTTAAGATATACAATGCAATAAAAGGGTACTAGACCCATGAAAGTAATCTTATAGAAGTACCCTACATTTTACATATTATTCAATAAAAAAAGCAAGCATGATCATTCCGTACATAAGAGAGAGTCCCTACATTTGTGATTAAAAAGATGCTCTCCAACCTCACATAAGTGGAATATGCATGAACATCCTTCATTTTCTCAAAAATCTGAAAATGATCAAGTGAAGATCGGGAAAGCTTTTTGAGGAAAAATCTAATTGCATAGCTACTTATGTTGATATATGCAAAGATGAGCGGGGATAGACTTTAGCACTCCAATAAATAAATCTACTTGCATTGAACAAAGTTTGAGTGTGTTCACTTGCTAAATTAGGCGAGGCATGTGAGGCTCGAACTTAACTTTAAACCTCTTCTCAATATCCCATCCACACGACAACAAAAAGTGAGGTTTGAACTTAAGTTTGAGCCCTATATATGTGCATGCATTAGTATTTCATTTTTATATAGCACAAAGGGGCCCCACAATCAACCATGAGGTCAAACTTAACAAAAAACACTTTAGTGTTAGGTCTCATTTTAAAAATGGGACTTGCATAATTCCTAAAATTCCTAAAATTCCTAAATATGTGTTACTACGTTTGGTCTTTATGAGTACATTGTCATGCGTTTTGGCTTGACCAATGCACCACAGCCACATTTAACCGCTTGATGGAGAAGCTATTCAAGCCTCACCGAACCTTTATTGGAGTGTTCTTTGATGATATAATCATCTACTCTAATTCATTAGACAAACACAAGCAACACCTCCATGTAATATTTCAAGTTTTACAAGAGAATAAAATTTATATTGAACGAAAGAAAAGTGAATTTTTCTTACAAGAGATTCAGTATTTAGGTTACATTATCTCTCAAGATGGCATCCAAATGGATCCATCAAAGCTAGAGGTAATAAAAGGATGGCCTAATCTAAGGAATCTGCATGAAATTAGAATCCTTATAGGTATGTGTGCATACTATAGATGCTTCATGGAAAAGTTCTCCCAAATCTCAGGACCATTACATGACCTAACAAAAAAAACGTTAGGTAAATATGGTCCACCAAGGAGAACAATGCTTATCTCTCAACCTGTGCTTACACTACCGGATCTCTCAAAGTCATTTGAGGTCCAATGCGATGCCTGTGATGATTGCCTTGGAGTTGTTTGCTCCAAGAAGGGCACACCATAGCCTATGAAAGTCGAAGGATCAACCCTGTTGAGCAAGCTCTAGGCATATATGAGAAGGAACTCTTAGCAATTCTACATGCTCTAGACTCGTGGAAGCACTACTTATTGGGGATTCCTTCCATTTTGTGAACAGATCACAAAAGCCTTAAGTACTTCATGATGCAGACCAAGCCCTCCAAAAAACAAATGAGGTGGGAAAATTTCCTTTCGCAATTTCATTTTCATATTGCTCACATTGCTGGAAAGCATAATCAAAAAGCCGATGCGCTCTCAAGACGACCAAGAGTGAATGCGGTATCCATAGCAACTCACACTGATCTATCTTCTATGATTAGATGAGTATGCTATCGATCTCAATTTTAGAGATTTGATTTCATCCCTTGCACTAGGGAAGAAGGAAGAACCATTTACGCTACAAGATGGTTATCTTCTCTAAGGTAATAGACTATGTGTTACTAACTCACTACATGAGAAAGTAATGTATGAATCTCATGCTCCTCCTTATGTGGGGCATAGAGGGATTCAATCTACCCTAAAAGGGATAGAAACATATTTCTATTGGCTTTCCATGAAAGCAAACATACAAGAGTATGTTTCAAAATGTGTGGTATGCCAGAAGATGAAGTTTGAAAAGGGGAAGTAACGTGGATTTCTTCAACCGTAGGGAGATCATATCCATGGATTTTATCTTTGGATTGCCCATGGGAATATGGAAAATAGTAGACAGGTTTAGCAAACAAGCACATTCTATACTTGTCAAAAAGACTATAAAGGCCCATCAAATGGCAACCCTCTTTATATCACAAAACTTCAAGTACCACGGCTTGCCAATGTCCATAGTGTCAAATAGAGATCCTAGAATGACCAGTAACTTCTGAAAGGGTCTCTTTGAGAATTTTGGTACAAGGCTAAACTTCTCTTCAGCCTATCATCCCCAAACGGATGGCCAGAGTGAAATAGCTAACCTAACAATTCTTGATCTACTAAAATCTTATGTCACAAAAGTAGATCAAAAGTCCCAATGGGAGAAGTACTTACCCTTAGTGGAGTATGGTTACAATAACAATGTACATACTTCCACTCAAAAAGCACCTTTTGAGGTAATTGAGGGAAGATAAAAAAGTCCCCTGCTACTCAAGGTACATGGGAAGATCTTCGCTGCTATATCCGTCTCTCAGCAAAGGAAAAAGGCTACTGCTGATAAGCATAGAAGAGCCCTAGACTTTAAACAAAATGATTGGGTCTTGCTTAAGTTTCCCAAGGCTCGATTAAGGCACATGATGGGCAAGATAGAGAAGCCCTTGCCTCTCTTCTTGTGCTAAAATGTATACAAGATAGAGAAGCTTCTGCCTTAATTTATGATGCTTCGAAGGAGTCTAGTCTATCTCTTGTCCAACTGATTTCATTTGACCTATGGGTTAAAGTACTAGCTCTCCTTGTAAAAAATAAATCTGATGGTATCAACCTTTTGATGGAATTTACTTCGAATCTAGCCGGACTTTTCAAAGCACATATTCAAGACTTAGCATCTTTTTCTTCCAAAGGTTCTGAACTGTCCAATCTTCTTAGAAAATTTTGTGGCCTTAGTCTGATCTTTGTTACTGCTCCCTCTATGCCTATTGTCCCTCCACCGAATAGCCTCTTCTGTAGAGATGCAACAACCTTAGAAGCAGTTAAGGAATTTTAGAAAGACCTTTGTTCACTTAGTGAAGCTTCGCTTTTGGACATGGTACCAAAAGTCTCTAGGGCCTTTCCTTTTTTACCGTCACAACAAGTTGAGGTAGAATCCTTGGGGGTTGAGCACAGGCTGTGGATGTTTCCAAATAAAGGATTTCTTGCACCCATATCCATGGAAACCTGGGTCTTCCTTGCCAACTTGGCCCCTGCTACTATTGAGGAATGCAAACTTAAAGTTTTGAAAGGAATCCAGCTCTTGGACAAAGGGGATCTGATTAAAGCTCCTTCCAATATGTGTTTCCTTGATGATAAAAAATGTAGTTCGAATACTGGGTTATTTGCAAGAACTAAAGGAGTGATGACCTTTAGTAAAAGCAATGCAGATTAGTACACCGAGACAGTGTGGAATGTGTTCAGGCCTTACCTTAAGTGTGCTTGCAGATTCTTAGACCCAAAAGCTTCTTGCGAGTCAAGCATAATTTGGTTTGACCATGATATTTGGTATGCCCTCAACAATCTGCCTAGTATCTTTCCTGATAAAGCAGAAGAATTTCACCTTTCCCTCTTTTGCTCGTGGCTCGGTGGACAAGCAAAGGATCTGGTCTTAGCCCAAATTGCCTTTATTCAGTATAGATCAATTATGCGTGACACACTTGAAGAGCTTGAATCTGATGGATGTGGGACTCTACTAACCACTTATGGCGGCTTTAAAGGTATCAAAAGTATAGTTGGCCAAATTAAACCAAATATTGAAGAGGATGAATCTCAAGTTTCCAAACGCCCTAATACTCTTGTCTCTCCGGCGGCATCTTACACCTCTTTCTTAACTCCCTCCTCGAGTGAATTTGTGTTTGGGAGAGGGAGAGGTAGAAGTTATGTGAGAGGTAGGGGAAGAAACCTACCAGTCAGAAACCTTTTGGATATGTAAAATGCAGGATCGAAGGATTGCTTGCGGAAGACGCTGCCTACCTCCAAAGGATGAAGTATGTAATAGGATTTTCTCACATTGCTTGTTTACAAGCAAAATTTTGGATTTCTTTACTCCCCAAGCTGTCTTTCAGAATGTTTTGGACATATTTTTGGGTCGAATTTATTACTAAAGGATGTGATGATTGGTTGGAAATACTCGCCGCCTATTAAGAATCTATTTTATTCCAATGAGTTTCTCCATAATAATGAGATACCTATCTGCTCTTGTCATCTTTTTCAAAAATTCTGTAAAAACTTCACTGATTTTGGTTTACACGTTTGTACATCTAACTTAGAAATCATTTCGGATCCTCATGTAAAGAGTCTCTTGAGTAATGGCTTGAATCATATTCCTCCGTTTCCACTAAATCCTCAATGTGCCTTATCAGCACTACTTGAATGCCTGGCCGACTTGGCCTTAAAACTCCAACTAGAGGAGGAAGTTCACTTCCAACTTACATCAACACTCAAAAGAATTTTTTGGAAAAAGATCAGTCTTTTACCACAAGTATGGCTAAGCACTGATACTACTTGGCTTACGCCAAAAATAAAGACCTCTATCTATGATATTAAAAAGAAATGGCTCATTATTGGCCTAGATAAATCATCAAACACTGCATCCTTTATAGGTAAAAAATTGGCATTTGAGGCTGCCAGTTCAAGACTTAATAGTAATGACTTTCTTAAACTTGATTACTCTTCACTTTGCGTAGCTACAACATTAAACAATGAATTATCAGGACTCGGTGATAGTCATGAATCTCTGAAAATTCCTGTACTCTTCCCATATAAGAATCATAAGCATAAATTCAGATGGATTTCTGACGCTTCAAAAAGCCTGTTCTCTTGTGTTACGAATGATATCACCCACTGCTTAAACTTTGTCCTACTAGAAATCGAAAATATCTGTGCCATCAAACACAGAGATATAAAGAGATTCAAAAATGTAGATTATTGCCCTTTTTGGGTCATAAAAAACGCAGCTGAGGTGTTTATCAACCTCCCAGAAAGCATTTACTCTATCTTCACGGCAGACATAACTCAATGCTATGAAAATATACCTTTAGATGGGCCATTTGGGCTTTTTTATACCTTCTCGTGTCTTATAAAGATTGCCTTTGCCCACAAAAAGCAACTTGGGTATACATGTATCTCACAAAAAGGGAATAAAGGATGGGTAAAAAAATCGAATAAATCTGCACCTTTCATCTTTAAAGAGGAAGATCTATATAAGTATATCTTTTGGCTACTGAGTAACAACTGTATCCAATTAGGTAATACCTGCTACAAACAAACTCTAGGGATCCCAATGGGTTTTGCATGCTCTCCGATTATGTGTAATCTTTATCTCTGTTACTTCAAATATCAATGGCTCCTAAAAATATTAACTAAACCATCAAGTAATTCTTTACTCACACACTATGCACATTCATTCAGATTTATGGATGACCTATGTAGCATCAACAACCCCATTTTGAGACTACACTTAAAGATATTTATCCACCTTGCTTAAGTATTGAACCTACATTCTCTGAGAGAGTACTATGGCAGGATAAATGGATCGTTTCTAGAACACACTTTCTGAATATTGAGTTTACTTTAATTTCCCCATTTTTGGGAAACTTTTATACTCGTTTTTTTTGGAAAAGAGAAAAGCTTAAGCTTATGTCCTCTGAATTTACTAAGAAAAAAAGCAATAGACCGTACAAAAATTCTCTACACACTTGTCTAGGAATGCTTTTTCTTATAATGTATGCCTCTTCCGACTGTTTTAGAGCATAGGAAGAGATAGAAACTTTGATTACCAAGTTCATTAAGAACGGGTTTACAAAAAAAGACCTGGTTGCTTGCATCTGCAACTCCTTAGAAAAACACAACTGGACCTACCTTAAATTTGACTTACAAAATCTGATTAGTCTACTTAAATCAGATTGATTCTAACCTCAGCATAGCCTGGTGCAAACTAATACAAACACTTCTTGAGGTTGTAGGTCCCTATTCTATGGGGTCTACTACCTCATAGGATTTGGTGCCTGGGAATGGGTGGGCGCGCGCGCACACACACACACACACACACACACACACACACACACACACACAAAATAACAGGAGGTCTTTCATCTGACTCTTCTATTAAATAGGACAAAAAGAAGCAGGGTTGATAAGTATTTTGGGAACCCCTCATCTACATCTCTATTAAACCGCCCATTACATGGTCACACAAACAACTATTGCAGTAAAAGCAGGTGTTTGGACGCTCTGCTAAAGGCAAGATACGAGTCGCCAAGACTAACCCATACTCCCGGGTGCGTGGAGTACTGTTAAAATATCCTCTTAATAGATGACCATAACTACGATACAAAAAGATCTTAAGAGGTGGAAGGAATTGGGCTAGCAGGTATAACTGCTCAGAAAAACCTGGCTTCAATGAATGTTCTATATAATAATACTGTGGCCCTAGGCCCAGATCCTCAATTACCATCGCCAATCTGATATTGTTCCTAAAATGCTCGCAACTCCAAAGGGTTACTCGAGTCACTCGATTCTGATATGACCACCATTTAGTCTGGGAAACAGAGGTTTCTAATTGCAGGAATAGATGAGGTTCATAACGGAGTAAAGTAGCTCTCCGAGTAGAGTCACCTAATTGATAAAGGTGTGCTGTTGCTATGGAAAAAACCAGTTCTCGATTGTAGGCCATTTTTTGATTAACACACCTGAGGAGAAAATATACGGATATGTAAATTACTTGAGTACAGTTACTCCTTACTGTTACCTTGGACTTGTTTATGTATAAGTGTCTTCTGGCTTTTATAGACCCACATTTTGACTTTGAGTCGGAATTGGAAGTAATAATTAATCACAAAAAAGTGTTGTTGCTCTGTAGGGTATCGTACACCGTTAAGATCATTGCTGGTATACTGTACCCTAGTGGATGGTTGCATGACTTAAGCTGATTATAAGGTTTTGTTGAATTGGTAACGGGGTGTGTGGGATCAACCTAAGCCAGGTACAAAAAGCTCGTATGGTGATTCGAACCGGGTATCGACCGCATTGGTTTTTATGGTTGGTAGGCATAATGTGACTTGGTATTATTGGACTTGACCTTGCTTTAAATTTAATAAAATCTCTCTCTCTCTCTCTCTCTCTCTCTCTCCATACACTTAGTAGCGTATTTTAAGAAAAAAAGCTTCTCTGTTGTGTCGGGCTGCCTGCAACACGCCACTGCCTGTGCTAGGGTTGAGTTGAAGGGTTAGTGTAGCATCGAATACTAGGGCGACTTGATCTAGATCAAACCGGATCTTCAGTTGGGATAATCCCGGAGTATCTGGCTCGTATGGGCGCCCTCTAATGCGGTAGCTGGTCCGAGTCAGTGGGGCGGATCTGCTCCCGATTTGCTTCAGCAAGTATAAATGCCTCTTAAAAAAGTGAGTACTCTTACTCACTTAGCATCGTGTTGTATTCACCTGTGTACATTCTATACTGTGTGGGTTAGAAGATATTTTCTACTGTGTGCTCAATCATGCCGAAAAAGAATGGGAAGGAGATTGTGGAAGCTTCGTCGTCTCCTAATCTACAGGTTAAACAAAATTTCTGTCTTGCTCTAGAGAATTTCTATAAATACTGTGAAGCTTTGCTGAGACTGTTTTGAGAAAGCTTTTAAAAAAGCTAGTTAATTCTTTTCCGGAAATTGACCTTTCTTGTGTATGGGGTGTAAGATGAGATGTATGATTGTCTTGCTTAGGGATTGATGCAAGTTATGGTTCTCTTTGACTTATGTTGTATGGGTCCGTGAAATCAGTGGAATGGGAAATAAAAAACTGGTTCTGTAAGCTATATTCTTTTTTGGAGGGGATTAGTCTGACCCTATCGCCTAGGGAATAATATGACTTGAGCATGTCTAATGGCATGATTGAGGATCGGACTGCATTATACTTGTTTGGAAATGGTAAAGTTAGCTGGGATTATTCAATTGTTTGATGTATGTATAGCTGGTCTTTGCATAGAGCCAGAAATTCACAAATATTTTTAAAAAATAAGCTAAAAACAATGAGCATGCAATGTCGGAGACCTATGTCTGTTGTAATATACTAAGGAGGTCGGAGTACACTTTGTACATGTGTTGACCTCAGACTGATTCAACTCATAGTACTAGTACCAAATTTTTGGAATTGTCTAAAGTGACTTTGAATAAATGGAAGACTGTTTTCAGATTTGCTGACCATATTGGATACTGACCTTTCTTGTGTATGGGGTGTAAGATGAGCTGTAAGATTGGTTTGCTTAGGGATTGATGCAAGTTATGGTTCTCTTTGACTTATGTTGTAAGGGTCTGTGAAATAAGTGGAATGGGAAATAAAAAACTGGTTCAGTAAGCTATTTTTTTGGAGGGGATTAGTCTGACCCTATCGGCTAAGGAATAATATGACTTGAGCATGTCTACTGGCATGATTGAGGATCGAACTGCATTATGTTTGTTTGGAAATGGCAAAGTTAACTGGGATTATTCAATGGTTTGATGTATGTATAGCTGGTCCTTTGCATAGATCCAGAAATTCACAAATAAATTTAAAAAAAGTAAAAAACAGTGAGCATGTAAGGTCGGAGACCTATGTCTGCGATAATACTAATGGGGTCGGAGTACACTATGTACATGTGCTGACCTCAGACTGATTCAACTCATAGTACTGATACCGAATTTTTGGAATTGTCTAAAGAGACTTTGGATAAACGGAAGACTGTTTTCAGATTTGCTGACCATATTGGATGATACTGTGGAGGTATTATAAGTGTTTTTTACTCACTCGTCTTTTCCATATTACAGCACAAGATGGAAGATGAGTACATGTTCCCTTTGCTAATCATAGATTCAGCCTATGTATTGTTTTTTGCTGGCTGAGATTGTTTGACCTTGTGTTTTTTTTAAAAAAATAAGCATAAAAGTATACTTATAAACTAAAACACAAAACAGTGTGCTGAAAGTTCTGTTACCTTGGTAAGTTGGAATACCGATGTGATGTAGTGCTCTAGGTAAGGTTACAAATCCTGGACTGATTTGGTTGATCTTACTGAATCGGCAAAAGGTTACTCTGAATTTACTGATTACTGGTTTCGCATACCCTATTGTAGGAGTAAATAATGTTTTTTCAACTTAACTCGACCATTTTTTATATAGACTGATCTTTTTTACCAGTTGCCTATTGGACTAAATCGGCTAAAAAAGGTTATTTTGTATATATACTGAGTACTGGCTTCGAGTATGGTGCCCTATATGCTGACTACACATACCGGACTGAGGTTGAATAATAGCAAGTTTCTAATTTACTGGTTTTTCTCATCATCATCATATGCTAGGAAGAATAGCGGTAGGATCTGACTAACCTATCACTAGTTCAATGTGGTGACATATTTCTGATGGCTGAGGTTAGGTCGAACCTTGGCGACTTAATTCTGTATGCTCACCTTCTTCTACTGGCTTCTCTTTCTTATTCAGAATATTTAGACACTTGTCCTTACCTACCATCTTGCTAGTAGGTGTGTTCTCGATACTATAGGGTAAATCATATAGTGATCTTTAGTGGATCCTAGCTGGTTAATCTGAGGTTGTTAAATTACAGATGTTTTTATTTTACTGATGTAACTAAAATGATACTCTGAATTTACAGATTACTTTGGAGTTATTGCCCTAATTTTTGATATCTGATAGGAATGAATGCATTATATGGTATATGGTTCCCTCTATCTGGGCATGACCGGAATTTTTTTTCAGACTGAGTCTAAATTGGCTCACTGTGACTAAGTAGTCCAATATATTGTAGTATACTTTTGTTTGCTGGCATATGACAGCAGTAAGAGTGTCATAATAGTAAGTATTTTTGGGAATAATGGTTATGAAATTTCTCTAAGAAAGGGGTATCTCGGCTAGGTAATAAGTGGTAAATACAAAGGTTTTTTTTGGGGATATCCCAGCCTGAAAAAAAAGATAGTTCCGAATAAAAGGTTCTATTACAAATGTTGTAGATATATAAGGAAGTGGGTAGTTTTGATCTAGCTTGAGACTACTTCAAATGGGATATAAGTCGCTCTTATCTAGTTAAGGATGAAGTTCTGGAATTAAAAAAAAAACTCCGTTAAAAACCTTAAGATTGTTTTAAAAAAATGCTTTTGGAGAAAAAATATATATCAGAATATATGGCTGCTCTATGGGGGTAGGTACCGTCTGTATCAGATTGGCAGAAAAGCCAAGGATCTATTATTTTTTTTAAAAATAAAATCTTCTTTATAAAAAAGAACAGATTACGAGTTAAGAACTATGTTTTTTTAATGGTGACATGGATAACAACTAGGATGCCCAGCATCACCTGCGTACAGTCACGTGCTAACGAATTGTTTTCTTGTGGCTATGGGTGCAGGTGAGGGCTACCTTCCTTGATTAAAATGTCCAGTTCTTAACAAATGGTGGATCTCTTAGTGTGACGCAAATTTTCCCAGACTTTGGGTTTATGGATTCTTGAGCTGTATCTTGTTATCTTCATTACCTTGTACAAAATTTATTTTCAACTGCAAATAAATTATTGTGCAAAGCCACTGTACTTTTCTAGAATTGTTAGTCTGTGAATAGTTAGTGTTTGTTTGCGTATATATATATATATATATAGATTTAAAATTGCTACACACACATGTTATGTGTTGAGCAAGAACTCGATCTCCTTCTCCCACACATTTTTTATGTAGCCTAGGTTGCACAAGCGGTGAACCTTTGCTTCCCTCCAGGTTTCAAGGGAGCCTTGACTAGACAAGTGGTTTTCCAAGTTCCAATGGAGCCTAGCTTGGACACATGGTGGAGCTTGCTTCTACTCTGTGTTCATTAGAACTAGCTTGGACAAGTGGTGGAGCTTTGATAAAAACCCCCATGTACAACATACCATGGATTTTCCAAAATGGTGAGAAACAATATTGTAGCTTGCAGAATGCTTGGACAAGTGGTGGGCTTTGTAACAAAATTCTCCATGTACAAACACATCAAGGGTTTTCCAATTGGTCAAAAACAATATCATTACTGGTTGCAAACACATCAAGGGTTTTCCAATTGGTCAAAAACAATATCATTCATGGTCGTCTAAGTCTTGGACAAGTGGTGGGGTTTATCTTATGCTCATGTTGCAAGGGATCCTAGCTTAGACAAGTGGTTTCCTATGTTTCAATGGAGCCTAACTTGGACACATGGTGGAGGTTGCTTCTATCACCATGTTTCAATAGAGTTAGCTTGGACAAGTGGTGGACCTTGGAGAAAAAATCTCCATTTATACAATATCATGGGTTTTTCAAATGGTGAGAAACAATATCATAGCTTGGAGGTAGCTTGGACAAGTATTGGACCTTGTAACAAAAGTTTCCATATAAAACACACCATAATTTTGCAATTTGTGGGAAGAAATTGCTCAAGGTTGTTGTTAGATTGGACAAGTGGTGGATATTTTCTTCTGATCATGCTTCAAGGGAGCCTATCTTGGACTAATGGTTTGTCATGTTCTAATGGATATACACATGGTGGAGCTTGCTTCTATCACATTTCAATAGAGTTATCTTAGACAAGTGGTGGAGCTTGGAACTAAATCCCTCATGTACAACACATCATGGGACTTTCAAATTCTGAAAAATAAATAATTTAGGTTGGGGGTAGCTTGGACACGAGATGGACCTTGTAAAAAAATTATTCATGTACAACATATTATGGGTTTTCCAATTAGTAAGAAACAATATTATTCAAGATATAAACTTAAAAATTGAACATGTCATCCCTAGCTTAGACAAGTGGCGGAGCTTTGTTTCTCTCCATGTTTAAAGGGAGCCTAGCTTGGACAAGTGGTTTTCCATGTATGAATGGAGCCTAGCTTGGACACATGGTGGAGCTTGCTACAAAAGAAAATAGGCTACACAAATGGTGGATCTTCTATTGTGGTATTTTCTCATGCCTAGTTTATACATATGGTACACCTTGCATCTCTAAATGTTGGACCAGTGGTGGCCCTTTGGATCTAACCACACATTATCTAGGTCGCCTAGATTGGACAAGCGGTGAATATTTGCCTCCCTCCATGTTTCAAGGTAGCTTAGATTGGACAAGTGGTTTTCCAAGTTCCAATGGAGCCTAACTTGGACACTTGGTGGAGCTTGATTCTACCTTATATCTCAATAGAACTATCTTGGACAAGTGGTGGAGCTTGGAACAAAACCCCCCATGTACAACATACCATGGATTTTCCAAGTGGTGAGAAATAATATTGTAGCTTGGACAAGTGGTGGGCCTCGTAATAAAATTATCCATGTACAAGCACATCAAGGGTTTCCTAGTTGGTGAGAAAAAATATCATTCATGGTTGTCCCTAGCTTCAACAAGTGATGGGTTCTAGCTTAGACAAGTGGTTTCCCATGTTGCAATGGTGCCTAGCTCGGACACATGGTGGAGCTTTCTTCTATCCCATGTTTCAATAGAGATACCTTGGACAAGTGGTTTCCCATGTTGCAATAGTGCCTGGCTTGGACACGTGGTGAACCTTGCTTCTATCCCATGTTTCAATAGAGTTAGCTTGGACAAGTGGTGGAGCTTGGAGAAGAACTCTCCATGTATCATGGGTTTTGCCAATGATGAGAAATAATATCATAGCTTGGACAAGGAGCGAGCCTTGTAACAAAAACTTTCATGTAAAATACACCATGATTTTCCAATCGGTGAGAAAAAATATTGTCCAACTGGTGAGAAGAAATGTTGTTCAAGGTTGTCTGTATCTTGGACAAGTGGTGGATCTCTACTTCTACCCATGTTTCAAGGGAACCTAGCTTGGAGAAGTGGTTTCCGTCCTAATGGAGCCTAGCTTGGACACATGGTGGATCTTGCTTTTATCCCTTGTCAATAGAGTTAGCTTGGACAAGTGGTGGAGCTTGGAACCAAATCCCCCATGTACACATATCATGGGATTTTTAAATCGTGAAAAACAATAATGTAGCTTGGAGGCAACTTGGATAGGAGACGGGCCTTGTTAAAAAATTATTCACGTACAACATATTATGGGTTTTCCAATTGGTAAGAAACAATATTATTTAAGATATAACCTTAAAGGTTGAACATGTCATCCCTAGCTTGGACAAATGGTGGAGCTTTGTTTCTCTCCATGCTAAAGGGAGCTTAGCTTGAACAAGTGTTTTTCCATGTGCAAAATAGAGCCCAACTTGGACACATGGTGGATCTTGCTACTAAAGATAATAGGATACACAAATGATCTTCTAGTATTTTCTCATGCCTAGTTTAGCATTTGGTACACCTTTCATCTCTAAAGGTTGGATAATTGGTGGCCCTTTGGATTTAGCCACACATTATTTATGTAGCTTAGCTTGGACAAGCAATGAACCTTAGCTTCCCTCCATGTTTCAAGGGAACCTCAATTGGATAAGTGGTTTTCAAATTTCCAATCAATCCTAGCTTGGACATGTGGTGGAGCTTGCTTCTATCTTATGTTTCAATAGAAATATCTTGGACAAGTGGTGGGGTTTTGCTTATGCTCATGTTGCAAGGGATCCTAGCTTAGACAAGTGGTTTCCTATGTTTCAATGGAGCCTAACATGGACACACGGTGGAGGTTGCTTCTATCACCATGTTTCAATAGAGTTAGCTTGGACAAGTGGTGGACCTTGGATAAAAACTCTCCATTTATAAAATATCATGGGTTTTTCAAATGGTGAGAAACAATATCATAGCTTGGACAAGTAGTGAACCTTATAACAAAAGTTTCTATTTAAAACACACCATGATTTTGCAATTGGTGGGAAGCAATATTGTTCAAGGTTGTTATCAGTTTGGACAAGTGGTGGATCTTTGCTTCTGATTACACTTCAAGGGAGCCTAGCTTAGACTAATGGTTTGCCATGTTTTAATGGATCCTTGCTTGGACACATGGTGAAGCTTGCTTCTATCACATGTCAATAGAGTTAGCTTGGACAAGTGGTGCAGCTTGGAACTAAATCCCCCATGTACAACACATCATGGGACTTTAAAATTATAAAAAAAAAAATCTATAGCTTGGACAGGAGATGTGCCTTGTAAAAACATTATCATGTACAACATATTATGGGTTTTCCAATTGGTAATAAACAATATTGCTCAAAATATAAACTTATTGGTTGAACATGTCATCCCTAATTTAGACAAGTGGTGGAGCTTTGTTTCTCTCCATGTTTAAAGGGAGCCTAGCATGGACAAGTGACTTTCTAGGTACAAATGGAACCTAGCTTGGACACATGGTGGAGTTTGCTACTAAAGAAAATAGGCTACACAAATGGTGGATCTTCTGGCATTTTCTCATGCCTAGTTTATACATCTGGTACACCTTGCATCTCTAAAGGTTGAACAAGTGGTGGCCCTTTGGATTTAACCACACATTATTTATGTAGCCTAACTTGGACAAGCGGCGAATCTTTGCCTCCCTCCATGTTTCAAGGCAACCTCGATTGGATAAGTGTTTTTCCAAGTTCCAATGGAGCCTAGCTTGGACACATGGTGGAGCTTGCTTCTAACTTATATATTAATGAACTAGCTTGGAAAAGTGGTGGAGCTTGGAACAAAACCCCCCATGTACAACATACCATGGATTTTCCAAATGGTGAGAAATATTATTGTATCTTGGAGGTAGCGTGGACAAGTGGTGGGCCTTGTCATAAAATTCTCCATGTACAAACACATCAAGGGTTTCCCAATTGGTGAGAAACAATATCATTTATGGTTGTCCCTAGCTTCAACAAGTGGTGGAGTTTTTCTTATGTTCATGTTTCAAGGGATCCTAGATTAGACAAGTGGTTTTCCATGTTTCAATGTTGCCTAGCCTGGACACATGGTGGACCTTTCTTCTATCCCATGTTTAAATAGAGTTAGCTTGGACAAGTAGTGGAGCTTGGAGTAGAACTCTCCATGTACAACATATCATGCGTTTTTCCAATGATGAGAAACAATATCATAGCTTGGAGAAAGCTTTGACAAGTAGTAGCGGGCCTTGTAACAAAAAATTTCATGTAAAACACACCATGATTTTCTAATTGGCGAGAAATAATATTGTTCAAGGTTGTCCGTAGCTTGGACAAGTGGTGGATCTCTGCTTCTACCCATGTTTCAAGGGAGCCTAGCTTGGACAAGTGGTTTCCCATGTCCTAATGATGCCTAGCTTGGACACATGGTGGAACTTGCTTCTATCCCTTGTCAATAGGGTTAGCTTGGACAAGTGGTGAATTGCATCACTTTTCCTAGTTCTCAGTTTCCCAGGTTCAATAGAGCCTAACTAGGACAAGTAGTGGACCTTGAAACAAAACTGCCCTTGTACAACATATATATGTGTTTTCATGTTTCAATGGAGCTTAGCTTGAAAAAATGGTGCATCTTTCCTCTCTCCATGTCTCAATGAAGCCTAGCTTGGACAAGTGGTGTTCATTAGATGCTTCAATGATTCAATTGAAACTGGACTAGCTTGGACAATTGGTGGACCTTGAAAAAGATCCCAGTTTGGACAAGTGGTGGAGCTTCCTTTTCTCCATGTTTCAATTGATCCAAGCTTGGACAAGTGGTGGAACTTATCTTATTTTCATGTCTCAATGATTCTTGAGACCAAAAATCTCCATTCCTATATTAGATAGCTAGCTTTCCTTCCACCACTCTCTAGAGGTTAGGCAAGTGTTAGATCTTTGAACTAAATGAACTACTATTTATTATGAATCTTAGGTTAGACATGAGGTGGAGATTTCTTCACACCATGTTTCAATAGAGATTATCTTAGACAAGTGGTGGATCTTTAAACAAAACTCCCCATGTACAACATATATCTGGTTTAGGGTTGATTCAATAGATCCTAACTTGGACAAGTGGTGGACCTTGAAACAAAACTCCCCATGTACAAAATAGATACGGTTTTTCCATGTTTCAATAGAGCTTAACTTTGAGAAGTGTTAGAGATTTTTATTGTCATTGTTTCAATGTATCCTAGCTTGGATAAGTGGTGGATTTTAGCTGTTCTCCATGCTTTAATGGAGCCTAACTTGGACAACTGGTGGAGATTGGAACCAAAATCCCATGTGGAATAAAACCATCATGGGATTTTCATGTTTTAATGGAGCTTAGATGGGACAAATGTTTAAACTTGCTTCTCTCCATTCTTCAATGGAGCTTGGCTTAAACAAGTGGTGGAGCTTTGCTTCTCCCCACATTCCAATGGATCTAAGTTGACAAAAAGAAAATCCTCGATGTTGAAAATAGTTGCGGTTTTCCATGCTTTAATGGAGCATAGCTTGAACAACTGGTGGAGCTTGCTTCTCTCCATGTCTCAATTGATCCAAGCTTAGATAAATGGTAGAAATCATCTTCTCTCCATTTCCAATTATTCTTGAGACAAAAAATCCCCATTCCTAGCTTCTTAGATAACTAGGTTTCCTTCCATCTCTCTTTAGATGTTAGACAAGTGTTGGATCTTTGAACTAAACAAACTACTATCTATGATGCTTAGGTTGGACAAGTGGTGGATCTTTTCTTCACACCATGTTTCCATAGAGATTAGATTAGACAAGTGGTGGATCTTTAAACAAAAATCCCCATGTACAACATATATCTGGTTTTCCATGTTTCAATAGATTCTAACTTGGAAAAGTGGTGGACCTTGCCACAAAATTCCCCATGTAAAACATATATCTAGTATTTCCATGTTTCAATAGAGCCTAGCTTGGACAAGTGGTGGACCTTGAAACAAAACTTCCCATGTACAATATACATATGGTTTTTCAATGTTTCAATAGAGCTTAACTTTGAGAAGTGGTAGAGATTTTTGTGGTCATTGTTTCAATGGATCTTATCTTGGATGAGTGGTGGATCTTAGCTACTCTCCATGCTTCAATGGAGCATAGCTTGGAACCAAAACCCCATGTGAATTAAAACCATCATAGGGTTTTCATGTTTTAATGGAGCTTAGCTTGGAAAAATGATTAAACTTGCTTCTCTTTGTCTTTCAATGGAGCTTGGCTTAGAAAATTTGTGGAGCCTTGTTTTTTCCTATGTTCCAATGGAGATAAGCTGACAAAAAGAAAATCCTTGATGTTGAAAACAACTGGGGTTTTGCATGGTTTAATGGAGCCTAGCTTGGACAACTGGTGGAGCTTGCTTCTCTCCATATCTCAATTGATCCAAGATTGGACAAGTGGTGGAACTTACCTTCTCTCCATGTCCCAATGATTCTTGAGATCAAAAATCCCCATTCCTAGCTTAGATAACAAGTGGTGGATAATGCTTCTGTCCATGTTTCAATCCAAGTTTAGACAAGTGAATTTTTATCATACAATGATGTATAGGTTAGACACATGGCTAATTGTAAGGCCAACTATTTTGTTTTCCTAAAAAATATAGGTTGGAGAAGTGATCGATCTTCTATGATTTCCACATGCCTACATTAGACAACTAGTGTCCTCCCAACTCTCTATGTTGTTTAGAGTTGAGCATGGACAAGTGGTGGACCTTGCTTCTCTCTTCCCCCTTAGTTAACTAGTTTATAGACATACTATATGTACTTGCTTGGATTATCTAGCTTGAACTAGTGGTGGAATATGTGTTATAATAAAAATTGATTTTTTTTTTCTGAAAGAGATTGCTCCAAAAATAAATGTTACAAGGGTTGTTGTCTCAATCGACTATACTTGCAATGATCTTAGAAATTGGTATTTGGATATACATGGTCTAGAGGGTGCACAATTTCATAAGGTGCGTATTTTTATTGCAAAAAAGGAGAATGATAATCTGTTTGAAGATGTGGACAAGTAGTGAAAGCATCCGTCTCTGCAGTTGATAGTCATCCAGAGGTGGAGTGCATTGACATTGTAGTTCCAATGAATCAAGAATTTCAACTATCTCCAAGAGCATATGCATTTGCATGCATGTCTCAAAATAAAGAAGACACCATGTACTCTCAAGGATGGAAGATTGAAGAATCAATTGCAGATCTCACAGCAGATCAACTTCAAAGCTCCATCATTGCCACACTATAAGGAAAAAAGGTGAAAGATTTACGAACACCTGCAAAAAAGAAAGCAAAAGTGCAAAAAGTGGGACCTAAGGGAACCCGTTCCATTTTGGATATAGACAATGCATCTTTGACATCGTCAAAACAAGGTTCAACATCAAAGATGAAAATTGTGGATCCAAATGTTTTAGAAGCTAAGGCCATGAAAGGATAGGAAAAAGACATAGGTGGAATGAACAAGTACATAAACTATTTTTCTTTACAATATAGGGAGTTTGATGTCCCTGTTCAAAATTGTTGGCTTGCTCCGAATCACTATAATGTACGTATTTTGGATAAAAGACATGCTGAAAGCATGTTATTTGGAATTTCATGCATTACAACTAAGCCTGTAGTATGTGCATACTGACGCCTGTGTGGAATGCAGAGACAAAGGAGGGTACTCCTTTGGCAGTGGAAGAGGTAGAAGAGACTCAAGTTTCAATATTATCATTATTGGATTCTTGATGGGCAACATTCAATCTATGCTGCAAAAGTATTGTTCCACAATCAACAAAAAAATAAAGAGATATTTCAAAGGTTGATTGAAGTGTATAAATTAAGAAAGGCTCGCATTGTTTGTGAATGCTCCTTCTGTTTGTTGCAACTGCTATATCTACCATTGCAAACGATGAGGCTAAATCATTGTATGTGAAGCAACCTTATAGTCAAATATTGAGACACTTGCGAAGTCAATGGATCTTTTCAGGATGACCACCAAGGGCAGCAAGTGCAGTTGCAAAGGGGCATGTATCTCATGCTAGATGGGATGTAAGTCACTCTTTTCCTTTCTTGTAGTATTTATATTTAAAACAGTGTTCAATATTTTAATTATGGCTATATTTGTTTTTAGGATTTTCTTCGATTGGCAAAAATGAGTGCAAGAGGAAGTTGGGTTGCTAAACAAGCACGCATGGTGACATATTCTGATGAATTTTATGATTCTTGGTTAGAAATCATTGA
This sequence comes from Adiantum capillus-veneris, assembly GCF_014529385.1. Taxonomy (NCBI): domain Eukaryota; kingdom Viridiplantae; phylum Streptophyta; class Polypodiopsida; order Polypodiales; family Pteridaceae; genus Adiantum; species Adiantum capillus-veneris. The sequence continues at coordinate 133,635,519 of NC_140941.1, forward strand.
AAGACTAGAGGAGGAGAACAAGAAACCCCCAACAACTGCATTTAGATTCTTTTGCAATCTTGATGAATCAGAGGTAAAGACTATTCAACAAGAAATCAAAGATGAGAAGATTCTATTGTCAAAGAGTGAAAAAGATGGTGATGTAACTGATATGTATGATCAAATAGAGTAACTCAAGCAACACAAATTTCTTCAAGATGCACTTCTTGAGGGCTTAAATGCTTTGTATGTGGCATCACCATGTACACATTGGGAAGAAGTTGCCAACATGTATAACATCAGTGATGTAGTTTATAAAACAATTTTGATGCTATGTGAGAAATGGCTCGAATATAGCTTGAAGCGTGGAATAATGAAAACAGATTTTCTAGATGAAGAATAAAATATATGCAGTGGATAGTTCAACTTCAAAAGCAAAAAATTGAGTCTAGAGATTTTCCATGGTCTACATATGTAGTGAGCCTACAGATGGAAGGAAATATCTACTTGAAGCGCCACTTCAACGGCTTTTCCAGATGAAGAAATAAAATATATGCAGTGGATAGTTCAACTTCAAAAGCAAAAATTGAGTCTAGAGATTTTCCATGGTCTACATATGTAGTGAGCCTCTATAGATGGAAGGAAATATCTACTTGAAGCGCCACTTCAATAACGAATGCCTATCGGCTTATGTGTTTTAGACTTGCCAAAACACTATTGGGGTAGTTTGTAGTGGAGCAAGGAGACATTTAACAATGCTTTGGATGGGATATTGACTATTGTTGGAGGGTCAAGAGATCCTGGTTTTGTTTTTCTTGCATTTGTGGATTTCACTAAATCCACAAATTTGTAATGTGCATTGCAAGGGAGATAACCTGAGCTTATACCATTGTTGTGGTGCCTTGCATCACTTTCCATTAGCTCCTTTGTAAAGGAGAAATTCAATTCCTAGCAGTTGTTGCCTTCTTGGGACAAGGTAATGGTTTTGAAGAATTAAGAATAAGATCAGAGGAGCATCCCATGCCGATTGATTGTTCATTGCTTCAAGTATCAAATGGAGGCATGTTAGATTTTACAATATTTGGAAGCCCAAAAAAGCGCTGTGGTCAAGCACTACATTCATACATATTGTTTTGAATATTGCAAGGTTGTTGATCTCTTTAGTGATGGCTCCTTGGTTGCACAAGAAGGAATACAACAAAAAAAGGAATTCCTATGCTTGGTTAAAAGAGTGGAGGAGCAAACAACCTTAGCAATCAAGCTTCTAGACTTTGCTAGGCCCATGCTGATATAGAAGAGTGGGTTGGTCTTCAAACCCAACAATCCACGTTGCAATCAGATGACTATGTGCCTAGTAAAAAGGAGATTTCTCCACAAGAAGAAGGAGAAGAAGAGTGCCATTTATCATTGGAGGACTATTTGGAAATGGAGAAACGTACATTTTGAACTTCTTGTACATGTTAATGTTTTATTTTTGGCAATTTGATACTCTTAGTGTTAGATTTTGTTTTATATAGTATTGCTTGAGTCTATCTTTTTCATATCAAGTATTTAATGTTTGAATGGTGAATCCTTAGATTAAAAATATAAAACTAACCTAAACTTAATGGCTTAAGAGTTTGATTTTTGTAAGTTTTAGACCTCGTATTAATATCCCCTTCATATGCTACATTGGAGCCTAACTTGGACAAGTCGTGGACCTACTATGGAGTCTAATTTAGACAATTGTGGTAGACTTTAAAACAACACCAATTTGTTACATTAGCTTGGACAAGTAGTGGACCTTGCTTCTATTTTGTGTCTTGATGGAGCATATCTTGGCCATGTGATTGACCTTCTTTATCTCCATGCTTCAAGGAAGTGTACCTTAGACAAGTGAATGTTTCAGGATTGACCGAACGGGCATCCACCTGGCTAGACACATAGCTAGACACCACATTTGTAGTCTATTATTTTGTCGAGCTAGTGTAGTGATACTCTATGTAAATCCGGATTTTAGAGTAGCAGGTCAATTCCCTGAGTTCTAATTCTATCATGACAATTGTAAAGGTCCATGTGAACTATCCACTGGCCAGTTAAAATGCCCTAGGTATAGATGTCAATAACCTTAATGTGAAAGGAGGGCTTATCTTTAGAGAAGAAAGGAGCTCTGAAAATGTACGATCAAGCTACAAAACTGCTCCAACTTGTAATCCACTTTTCTAACGATTGGGTAATCAGTTTTCAATTCCAAAACTTGCGTTGTGTCCCTCTCTCTTTGCTCTTTTATTTATATGTAAGTATTGTCAGTTTTGTTGTGGTTCGCAAAACTATGCGTTCGTGAGCCTTAATTGCAGATTTGAGTGCTTAAATCACCATTTTTAGTCGTTTTGACCATAGGAGAGTGTCCCTAGACCATAGGGTGACCTTTTTGGACTGATCTGTTACAGTTTTTAGGACTTTTTCATGATGGATTGTGATTTTGGTACCTTGTTGGATTGCAACCAGACTTGGTAGGATAGTGCCCCTAAGTGTCCTAAACCTCCTCCTAAAGTTTTGTTGCAGTTCGAGTCCGTTCGAGTGCCAATGGTGTGATGACCTAGAGTTGTGAGAAAGAACATAGGTAGATTTCCCTTATCATTGAGTGTTAGTTTGCTTATTGAGTTAGTGTGCTTGCTTGTTAAGGTTCACTTCTTGAGATTGACAATCTCAAAGAGTTTTAGTGCCCCATCCGAGTCACTTCCCTGAGTATTGACATTATGTTAGTGCCTAATAGCTATGCTAGAGACGTCCGTCACAATGACCCGCTAACATTGGCGCCGCTGTCGAGGATATGATCCTCAGATCGTGAGTGACCTAGTGCATATTTACTATTTTTCGTTTTCACTTTATTTTGCACCGTTTTGTTCGTTTTTGTTTCATGTTTCATTTGAGTACTTAGGAGTAGGATAAGTCAAAACTACGACCATCAAATTTGGGCTAAAAGATTGAGGAAAAAAAGGGTGAAAACCATAATCTGGCCGAAATGACCATAACTCTAAAATTCTAAAAATTTGATGGCAGAGACCTCAAAAGTAATCGAAATTCAAAAATTTAGGGATCAAAGGCATCAAAATACTCTCTATAAGCAATCTAGAAAGTCTGGCCAGAATCTGTGGAGGAACATGGATCGCGATCCATGTACCCCAGAGACCATTTGTTGAGAAAAGCGATCAGTGACATTGTCCATCAGTGGGACATTGCTCTCATCAAGTTTTCTTGAAAGAAAAACTCAAAAATCACATTAGAATTGGCTGTCAGGGCAAAAACAATAAAACAGGCATTTGAGACACAAAATTTGGGACTTTTCAACTTTTTGGGATCCAAATTCAAAAAGGGGTGAGATTTGGCTTCTACAGGGAATAGAGATCCAACATATAAAATTCATGAAAAAATGCTTTCAAACATGGATCGTGATCATGTAACTTTTGACATTTGGGACTGATATTTGACAAGTACATCCTTGATAACTAATGGAACAACTTTGCCAAAAGGGAGCATGTCAAAAAATTGAAAAAAGTTGGTCAAAATAGCCAAATACAGAAACTAGTCAAAAACTGCAAAGTAGACAGAAAAACTTACTTTTGACTAGAAAAAAGTTGTCCAAATTCAAAAAGAAGTGGTGGCATAGATTATTGACACTGCATGTAATCATCAGACCAAATTTGGTGTTCATATGTGCTGGAACATGGATCGTGATCCATGTACGTCATCAAAAAAATTTGGATAAGATTTGAACAATAGGTAGCCGGTACCATTTGGAACAACTTTCCCTAAGGAACCATATGCAAAAAAGGTGAAAAAAGTGGTCAAAAGAGCTAAAAATAAAACATTGTCAAAACTGCCACAGTAGACTGTAAAAGTCACTTTTAGTTGGGCCAAACTGATCCAAATCTAGAAATTCTTTGTGGAGCAAGATACAAAGATCATAAGCTATCAACACACCAAAAATTTAGATCCAAAAGTGGTGGAACATGGATCGTGATCCATGTACCCCTGAGAAATTTTTGGACAAAAACTTCTCTAGCCTGTAAGAGAGACCATTGTGAACAAAAGTCCCCAAAGAAGCATTGTCAAAAAAGTTCAAAAAGTGGGTGAAAAGAGCCAAAAACAGTGCAAAGAGAAAAACCCTAAAACAGACCTAGGGATTGACTTTTTCATGTCCTAAATAAGTCCAAATCACACAAAAAACCATATAGCAGGGATCAATGGATCAAGGGCAAGCTCTGACTCAAGTTTCATTACCATCTGACACATACGTACATGGATTGCGATCCATGTTTCTCTTACAGACTGATACTAAATGTGAACCATAGCTAGAGCACATCATAGGAAGTCTAGTCGTCTTTTCAAAATATAATTTGGATATCGAAAACTAGATCAAAAGCCCAAAACTGCCAAGTACTCTGACAAAGTGTCAGAATTGACCTAACTTTCAATCCAGAGGTCCATTTGCAAAAAAATTGATACCATAGGACCTACTAATCATGACTGATGGTACCAAGAGAAGTCAATTTGGGATCCAAACATGGATCACGATCCATGTACCCATAGTGACAACTTGACTTGAAATTTTTCAGATCAGTAGGGCACACATAAGGAAACATATCCTCAAGTCCAATTTTGAAAAAAATTGAACAAATTTGGGGCAAAAAGGATCAAAACAAGTGACATTCTAAAAAATCGCATTGTAGACCCAATGTTGGCTATTTGACCTACCAAACCAAGTCCAAATCCAAATAGATTTGAGATTTAGCTTGTGTACATAGAGTGCAACAAGATGCCAAGAGATCAAGTCTAGATGTGGTCGAACATGGATCACGATCCATGTACCTCAACCTCAGAATTTGATGAAAATTGGTATAGAGCCTGCACATGACCTTGTCTACACACAATCAAAATTTGGGAGAATTTGGAGAAAAAAATTTGACAAAGGATCATGGAACACGATCCATGTACCTCAGCATAATGGGGTATTTGACTTGGTGATCTTGTAGACATACTTGAGAACATTCCAAATCTCAAGTTTGGGCTAAAAATACCTTCTGGAGACCAAGATACAAGCCAAAGTTTCTGTTTCTTGGTTGTGAGACTGTCTTGAGTGTTGTTTCAAGTGCATTGCACTAAAATTGCTCTAACTTCTGATACACAACTCCAAATTGAGTGAGGTATAGCTAGGCAGAAAGCTTGCGGGCAATAGGACACACCTAGACAAAATCCAAACTTTTAGGGTACCCCAAGACCAGTTTCTAGAGACCAAAAATCCACAAAGACCATGACAAATTATCCACCACCAGGGTTCTCTACTCACTCAGAGACATTAAAAATGCTGCAATGCCGACAACAGGGGGATTGAGAGAATACATAGAGGAGAGGCATTCTCTGATCAACAAACCCAGAGTGAGATTCATCAAAACCAATGAATCCATGAGAGTTCTAATAGATTATACTCATGAGGGCTTATATAGGTTCATAAACGGGGAGCAATACATCTTCTTCAGGTGTGTAGAACCCAGTGTTGGAGAGTTGACCACCCATAAGAACCTCTATGCATTCACATATATAGGTACCCACGGAGTGCAAGTTTTGATGGTAGATAAGTATAGAAGAGAGTACAAACTTGTCGATCCAATTGACTTAGAGCAATACACATAGAAGGGTACTCCGATCTCTACTTACTTCCAGCCAAAAACGATGCCAGAGTACACATCAGAGAGGATTCCACCGGGATTTTCTCCAAGACGACAGGAGAGAGTGAGATATGACTTTGCAAAAGACCACGAATTTGTTAGATTAGTGATTGAACCACAAATATTAAGACCATATCAAGTGGCTTAATGTGTTAAAACAAAGTACGATGGGTCAGGGGATCCATACCCAGACTACAAAGGGAAAGCAACAATGAACGTTGTAGGTATGATGCCTTCCTTGAGAAGCAAATCCGAGGTAGAACTCAAGAAGCTGCAACAAATGCAATCCTTGAGGAGGAACCCACATTGCCACCTCAAATAGAAAACGAAAACTTATCGGTGAGAACTGCAAGAAAAGCATGGAAAGCCAAACTAGACAAAATGAAAGCAAAGAGTTTGAAGGAGAAAACAACTTAAGAAAGTAAACTGAATCAAACAAAATAAAAGCTTAAACACAAGCAAGAAAGCAAGAAAAATGCAATGGGACCTAAAGAGTCAAATACTAACTTGGGAGGTTCAATCTTGGTTGACAAAGTCTTTAAACATTTAGATGCAACTTTGAAGGCCTATGAAGCTACGCTAAAACCCAATCAAACCCAAGGGCATAGATGGCTAACATATCCTCATCTAGGTTATGAAAAAGAGAGGTTGTAAATGTGCAAGGAGATGATCCAGAAGCCCAAGATCTTATGGAACCACATGTTCTAGATGCTCCAAAAACAGAGGTGCTAATCCGCAAAAAAATCCAAGAAATGGAGAGCCATGGTATCGTAAACAAAGACCAGAAAGAGCCGGGAGTTGAGACACCTTTAGATACAAGGGAAGTAGCCATTACCACAAATGGGATGGGCTCACAATTAGTGATGCCTATTTTGGAGGTACAAGAACCATGGCCACAATCCTTATGGGAATCGATCAGAAACCAAAAAGATGGTAGTGCTACTCTACAATCAGTACCTATACCTGAGATAAACATGGATCACGATTTTTTTCCAGGGGATATAAGATCTTTATATGGGGATGTCGGGTATGTAGCATCCAAAGAGAGCAAACCACACTCTCACATCCAAAGAAAGCAAACCACGCTCTCTACAGACTTTGCCATCTTTCATAAGAGAACTCGAAACAAAACTGGAGGTTAAAATGGTAACTTCTTAGTGGAAAGCCACACCAAAAATGATGGATACCAAGAATTTATGTCTTCTTCTATACAATGCACACTATTTCTTAGAGTTGCTAAAAATAAGACCGCATCTATGGGGCCAAATGGGAAAACACCTAAAAAATATGGGATTGAATATCCCTTTGCATGACCAACTTGCATATGAAAACATGGATGACACCATGCCTAAGAAACCACAAGAAAAACCAGTACTAGTAAATAAGGTGGGTGATTACTGTGAAGGAAAAGAAGGAAACACCACCTTACCACTTGAGTACAACGGAGTAAAGACGATTGCAATATTAGATAGTGGGGTAGGAATTGCCATTGCAACCAAGGAAATGTGGGTAAAATGGGAAAATCCTGCTCTAAGAAAAAATCAACTGAAACAACATTAGCAGATGGATACATGGAGGAATCGATTGGAATATTAGAACAAATCATTGTATCCTCTTGTGGCATTGAGTATAAGCACACCTTTTCCATAATGAATTTTGACAAGAGCAACAACTTTGATATCATATTGGGCAGACCACTCATGTGTCATCTTAAAATGATACAAGACTGGGGCTATGATCATATCTACGTGAGACACAAAGAGGTCACTTACAAAAATCAATGTCAAAGACCATAGTTATAGAGATGGAGAGCAAACTATGGGGGAAGAATTAAACTCCACAACTGACGAGAAAAAGGAGATACCTGCTTGGTTGCACAACAAAGTGCATTTTTGGATGTGCAAATCATCAAAATGAGGGTGTCTTAGAAAGGAAGATTGCATCCTAGAGCGTTTAGTAGAAGATGAAGCTTGCATACATTAAGGAACCATTCCCAAAGGAGTTATTTGAACCCTTTGTATGGGATCAAATACTGGCAACTCTTGATGTCTGCACAAATGGGGTGACCAAACCAAAAATTTTCGATGAAGATGGCTATGATATAACTCCCTTATTTGCAATAAAGGTGTTGAAGGAAGATAACAAGGTTTGTGAGTGTGAAAGTAGAAAAGGTGAGACAGATGGCTACGTCTTGGATCATGAGGGAAAAGTGAAAACAAAGGAAGTAGAGAAACAACGAGAATATGTCATCATTGACATACCTGAAGAATCAACAAAATTTGTTTCAAAGAAGCAGACTCAAGAAAAAGCGCAAATGAAAGTAGATGAAGAAGAAAAGTTTCCAAGCTTTGCATCAAAAGTTCAACAAACTCAAGATCAAAAGAAGGATAAGGATGCAACAAAAGATCGAGTGTCTCAAACATTGATCAAATTCAGTATATGCGGAGTGATAGATCCAGAAGCGACAAAGAATCTAATTTCTTATGGAACGTGGATCATGATGGGAAAAGCCGCCAATCAAGAGCTAGAGGAGATAGTGTACACAAGTTTAAAAATTCCGATTCCTAGCTTTGGCATGGCAGAAGACATACTCAAATTAATTATCGGGGAATATAAAGATACTTTTCACATAATCGACTCCCATCATATCAAAGAGAGTCTGATCCTGACAGAAAGTTGGAGGAACATCTTCTTTCAACCACAAGAAAAATCTTCAACAACAACACCATCAAAAATCCCAAAAGCACCTCAAGTCAATGCAAAAATGGAGAAACCAAGCATAGAAAAAAAAGGTAAAGCTAAGGTAAAATTTGAAGTATATCAACCTCACAAGACAAATTTACCTTCAATGAGCCTCCATCAAACTTCCCATGTAGCCTCTACATCAAGAGCCACACCATCAACCATGCAATGGAAACCAAAGCAAAAAATCTATCAACCAAAGTTTTCATCACATCAACGCATTAGGAAGATTCCAAAGAGAATCAACCAATTGCTAGTATCCAAAGACCACATCCAAGTCAAGGACCCAATTTGGATACATAAGACACAAGTTGAACCTCAACAACAAAAGGTGATAGGGTGGGTAGCATCAAATGAGTCAATCATTGCTTAAGGCTATTTCCAAGGAAACATTAATGCTTGGGCCAAAAAGCCTAAAGTAATATCCTGGATGTACTCACCTCAAGAAAGAAGTTCTACAAGGAATGAACCAAGCTATAATGGAATACAAACCTCTCTCTAGAAGGAGAAAGAACAACCACAATAGTCAAAAGAAAAGATCAAAGAAACATGAAATGCGCCAAGTATGGATGCCAAAGTCAGACTTCAACGAAGCTACCCAACACAAACAGATGATGCAGCGGATGATTCCAGTCAAGCTACTCCAAGCACAAGGATTTTACAAATGTAGCACTCAAATATAGTTACCAAAATTTGTAGCTCAATCTAGAACAACCAAGAGAAATCATGAAGCACAAGCTTCTACCCAAAGGCAAGCAATAATAACCAACAACCAACAGAAGCCAAACGCAACCAAGGCTGCTACAATCTACAGATGGATACTTTGTCATCAACTACAAAATCAAGGCTTCTCCAAAGGAAATCATCAGATATGGATACTAAATCCTAGTGTCAATCAAGCCAAAGTAGAAGAGAAAATGTCAAAGACAGTCACACAAGGACCAAAAACAAGATGGGTTCCAAAATCGATAGTGGAAACTCAATCACAAAGCACCCACACCTCTCAAGGACTGCTTCTCATGGGAAATAATAGAAAGGCTACATTAGTCCCTACAAGAGTTGAAGGACTCGTTTCACAAAGCAATGTAAAAATACAACAATCAAGTCAATAGGAGCCAAAATTTGTCAACCTACTCGACAAAATGGTGGCATCCAAAAACCAACACATTGGAAGAGGCCTAAATTTTTAGAACTTATGTAATTGGGTCTCTGGCCTTGAACAGGTAAGTCCAAGTTGCCATAAAAAATACATGGCATGAAAGTCAGAGTCGGGCAGCTACGCCACTAACTGAGCAATGCGTTAGTCCCAAAGCTTCAAGTAATATCTTTTGTGATATAAGCATTTTAGCTATTCTAGTACTGCTCGAGCGGAAGAGTTGAGCATAATTACAACTCATGCTGGTATAGGTGAGCATAAGAGTCGAAGTCATTGTGGAATAGTGGTGAAGTGAAGGAGGAAGTCCAAAAGACACTCACACACTTAACACAGTGAGGTAAGAGTGGAGAAGCTTCTACATAAAAAATCCTTGTTGAAAACATGGAAGCTACTGTGATATCCTTTGATGTCACATGTGGTACATTTGTTCCTTGAAGCACCAATCAACTCCATCTTCCACAATGCATGCTTTTGTTTGAAAAATTTCTTGTATGCATATAGAGTGTCCCATAATTGGCATTTGCATTAGACACTCTTCCTTTGTTTCTCCCAAGCACTCACCTTGCATGACAGGTACTTCAAGTACAATGCTCAACTCCAATATGAGCATTTACCAAATACACTTTTTTCCCATCGGGTTTTTCCCTTTGGTCATCCAGGTTTTTAGACCCTAATCTAGAATCACATCATCTTCTTATATATATTCCTTCTACATCAGCAATAAAGAAATGGATACCACATCCATAGACAATGATTTGGAGCAAAAATTGTAGGTCTCCATGTGATTATCGAGAGAATATTTTATCTCCAAGGTTGACAACAAAGCTCCATCAAACAATGGAAAGTCAAAGAATGGCCTACAACAATAAGCAATGACAAATTCCGCAAGAGATTCATCAAGAACAATCAAAAGTAGCTCACACAATGCTTCAATGTTGGTGACCTATTGCAGACAACTCAATGCAGTGGACATGAAAAGCAAACCCATCATAAAGTCCACACCACAAAGAGGCTCAATTCTACAAACTCAAAAACATGAAAATCCCTTTTCATGGTGGCCAAGACTAGCAACAAAGAGAAGACTGCACAATGAGAAGAAAAGTTGCCTTGATAATCAAAGATAAAGTCACGTATCAAGAACATGGCAGATATGCATCACTCAAGGAAGGGGGGAGTGCCATCAATGCCAAAGCTCTTCTAAAGATAAAGAATAAACTTGAAGACAAAGCTTCAACGATCAATGGAAAGGCAAAGAATGTCATACAAAGAAAACAAAAAACAATGATAACTTCAGCAAAAAATCTCTCAACAACAAAGCATAAGGAGTTCCATAGTGCTAAAGCTAGTGAAATATTGCAAGTCAATGACAAAGATAAAAATATCAAAAGAACTCTTCACAGCAAAAAGTGGAAAAATGAGCAACAAGATGCAAAATTGCCTCGACAATTGAAGTACAACACATGCATCAACCATGCCACATGAGATATGAAGCACTCAAGGAAGGGAGGAGCATCATCAATGACAAAGAACTTCCCACACTAAAGACCAACTTTGAAGACAAAGTTGAAGACAACCCTATGACAAGAATCCACATGGTCGTGTCAAGGGATGATACGAGCTAGGAAGGGGGGAATGTTTGAGGATTGACCGAACGGGCGTCCACCCGGCCGGACACATAGCCGGACACCACATTTGTAGTCTATTATTTTTCCGAGCTAGTGTATTGATACTCTATGTAAATCCTGATTTTAGAGTAGCAGTTCAATTCCCTGAGTTGTAATTATGTCATGACAATTGTAAAGGTCCATGTGAAACATCCATTGGCCATTTAGAATGCGCTAGGTGTAAATGTCAATAATCTTAATGTGAAAGGAGGGCTTATCTTTAGAGAAGAAAGGAGCTCTGAAAATGTATGCTCAAGCTATGAAGCTGCTCCAACTAGTAATTAACTTTTCTAATGATTGGGTAATTAGTTTTCAATTCCAAAACTTGCATTGTGTTCCTCTCTCCTTGTTCTTTCATTTATGTGTAAGCATGGTCAGTTTTATTGTGGTTAACAAGACTACGCGTCTGTGAGTCTTAATTACAGATTTGAGTGCTTAAATCACTATTTTTAGTCTTTTTGACCATAGGAGAGTGTCCCTAGACCATAGGGCGACCTTTTTGGATTGATTTGTTTCAATTTTCAAGACCTTTTTCATGATGGATAGTGATTCTGGTACCTTGTTGGATTGCGACCAGACTTGGTAGGCTAGTGCCCCTAGGTGTCCTAAACCTCCTCCTAAAGTTGCGTTGCATTTTGAGTCTGCTCGAGTGCCAAAATGGCGTGATGACCTAGAGCTATGAGAAAAGACATAGGTAGATTTTCCTCATCATTGAGTGTTGGTTTGCTTGTTGAGCTAGCGTGTTTTCTTGTTAAAGTTCACTTCTTCAGATTGACAATCTCAAAGAGTCTCAGTGCCCCATCCGAGTCACTACCCTGAGTATTGACATTATGCTAGTGCACCAGAGTAGCTATGCTACAGACGTCCGTCGCGGCAACCCGCTAACAGTGAAGTACCTCGAAACCAAACTACCCACTTATAGCTTGGACAAGTGGTGAACCTTTCTTCTCTCACGTTTCAATGGATCCTATCTTGGACTAAGGTACATCTTACTCCCGGGGAGTCCACTATGTAAAAATTTCATATATCATGTGTGAACAAGAGTTATTTAAATAATCCCTTTCCTGTATATTTTCAAGTGTTATATGTATCCCTTATGTATTATTTTTGTAAAAAAACTAGCCCTTATGTATGAAAAATTTACTTTCTCAATTGAAAAACTCTTTATGTAAGTACATTTTTCTGTAAATGTACCTAATTAAAAATCCCTTATTCCGTTCGCACGTGCTATCTTACATATTTCCTAGTGGATCCCTTGGGATCTTACTTCTCTACATGCTTAGATAGATTCTAGCTTGAACATAGAGTGGACCTTCAAATAAAACTCCACATGCTGGAGAATAGGATATGTCAACAAATGATGGGCTTTGTGGAGGTTCCCCATGCAAAGCTAGTGTTTCTTATACTCAAATGATCCTAGCTTAGATTGGTGGTGGACCTTGCTTTTCTCCATGCTTCAATGGAGTTGAGGTTAGACAAGTGGAGGTGGATAAGTGTTCACAACCTTGAAATGAAACCTCTCTTGTTACAACCATCATAGATTGTACACATGGTGGACCTTGCAATTATTTTATATACCTATCCTTGAGAAATGGTGGAACCTTGATTATCTCCATACATCAAGACAAGGTTGGTGAAGCTTGCTTCTCTCCATGTTTTGGTGGAGCCTAACTTAGACAAGTGGTGAAGCTCGATTCTCCCCATGTTTTAGAGGAGCCTAACTTGGACAAGTGGTAGAGATTGACCTCTCTAAATTTTTCAAAGTATCCTAGATTAGTCAAGTGGTGCACCTTGAAACAAAACCACCCATGTACAACATCTCATGGGTTTTTCATGTTTCAATGGAGCCTAGCTCGTACAAGTGGTAGAGCTTGCTCTCTCCATATTTCAATGGAGCCTAGCTTATACAAATGGGGTGGCTATTTGTTTTTTTCCATGTTTCAATGGAACACCTACCTTGGAAAAGTGGTGGAACTTGAAACAAAACTCCCATGGACAACATATCATGGATTTTTGAAGTGCTGGAAAGAAGTACTAGCTTGGGTGGTGGACCTTCCTTCTCTCCATGCTTCAATGGAACCTTAGCGTTGGAGACAAGATGGTAGACCTTGAAGTAAGACCTTGCATGTTATAATCCCTCATATGTTGTGCATGTGGTGGACCTTGAAATTGTGCTATATGTCTAGATTGGAGAACTGGTGCACCTTTGATAATCTCCATACATCAACAAGCCAAGTTTGGACAAGTGATGGACCTACAAACCAAAATATTTACACTAGAATAGAGTATATGTTGAAGATGTGACGAAAGTTGAGATTTAAACACCCATGATACTAGAGAAGATAAGTTGCAAATGTGGTGGAGCATTGTACCAATGCCGTATGCCTAATTCTGACTAGTGACGACTTTGAAACTATTCCCCTAATATACAAGAAAACATATATGGTCAAAGAGGTCAAGGTACCTTTGTTGCATCAATGCATCCCATGTTACCAGATACTATAGGTTTCTTGGATAGTTATTAGACCTTCTATCAATGCTTAATGTGTAGCTTGGACAAGTGGTGGACCTTGGTTCTCTCTATGCTTCAAATGGGCAATATATTGGAGACATGGTGTGCTATGTTCCTCAAAGATTTTATTTTTTGAAACCTTTTGAGGCCCCATGTAAGAGACACTCTCAGTCTTCCATATGATGGACATCCCAATAGTACTATCATTCTTTGATCTAATCCTTGTATTTATGCATAATGTTTTTTTCTTGCAGATACAAAGGAGTAAAGTGAGATAACAATGAGGTGTATTTCACGCTATGATTATAATGAATATCCTTTCGGGACACCAACTTTTCCTATTTCCAAGAATGTAATTTTTTTTGAAGTGCGACTTTCATGTATTCAAGGAGTTGGTTATGGGCTATTTATGCGTATTTCCCTTGAAAGTAGTGTGACTATTCTAAACTTTGGAGGGCATAAGTATAGATATCAAGAGTGGAAAAGGATATGCAAATTTTTTCCTAGAGCCTCTAAATATTTTCTTCTAGAAGATCCAAATGTAGAAGAAGAGGAAGATTAAGCATACATTCTTGGTTGCATAGAAGAAGGAAATGTGTTGGGCTATATAAATAGTTCTCATGGTACAAGTGTCCAGCCAAATGTACACTATACATTTGATGCAAAATTTCCACCTTGGCAAAAGTACACATCTTTGCACATCAAATCAAAAGAGTATGGCTATATATGCCGTGAGACTATTTGTCAGGTTGCACAGCAGGAGAAGAGTTGTTTGCTGACTATGACTTTACTTGATATTGCCAAGTATTGTATGTGAATGGAAGTCTTAAATACATCTAAAATTTTGTTTTTATATTGATAGAAGCTCAATACTTAAGTGTATATGATTGTTTTTTACTTTATGTTTATTTAAAATCTAGAGTGCTCTTATGCTTTATGTGTTTTCTAAGTTATTTGATTACCTTGAATATAGAATCTTGACTCTACTCAAAGATTCTAAGTTATTTGATTACCTTGAACATAGAATCTTGACTCTACTCAAGATTTTTAGAAAATCGATCGAAATTTAATCAATACCTAGGTTGGAAAAGTGGTAAGGGCTCCAATATACTTTCTTTTGATGATAAATTTTACCTTGAATATGAAGGACATAGTTGCAACATTTTGGTGTAGTTTGAAGCTAGCTAGCTTAAACAATTTGTGACCCTTGGAATCCAAATCTAAGCCAAAGATCTATTTTTTTCTTGTAGCCTAGATTGGACATGTGGCGGCCTTGTGTCTGTGTGTTCTTGAACAGGTTTTTCTTGTAGCCTAGATTGAACATGTGGTGGACCTTGTGCTTGTGTGTTCTTGAACATGTTTTGGCTTTTATTATTCACTTAAATACTAACATTTAATAGAGTGTAGGTTGGACAATCTTGTCACAATAGATTGTAGTTTAGACAAGTGGTGCCTTGTGTACCAATGCTAACAATGGTTGCAAGGATTCGAATACTGATTTTACCTTGAATAAATTTGTTACTTGGAGCTCTACATGTTAAAATGGTGAATTAAATTCTAGTGATTTTTGAGAAACCAATGTTATGTGTGATTTCTTAGATTCAAAGCTTGGGATTGACAAATCCCCTATGAATCAATCAACAATTGTAGAATATATTGATTCTTTCATTTTGAAGTGCCCAAGACGGATGATATTTCTATACTAGAGTCTAGTGATGTGTAGCTTGAGCAAGCTTGCAGTAATAACACCATATTAGATTTAGAGATAATTTGGGAATCACCAATGTCTTGAAGAATTGTCCGTATGGACAAATCTAAAACTGTTTTTTAAGGCCATGGCCTTCCATAAGGTAGTAATTGAAAATCTCTTCCAAGCCATGCTCTCAAAATTTTGGCTAAGATTTGTCCATGTGGTCAAATCTTATGCTTGTTTTGAAAGTGGGAATTGGGAAATTCCCAAATTCACTAATATGGTGTTTAATGTGGATTGCCTGGTCAACCGAGGTGTTCTTTACAAGAAGAATACCACCTGCAAAATATGTCAAAGGTGAAACTACCCTTCATGAAAAACTATACCGAGAAAGTAGCACAAGCCACTAGAGTGAAATAAGAAGATCCCAAATACAAGAAATATTAGCAAAGGAAGGTATACCCATTAAAATCATGAAGGCACCACAATTGATCTCTTTAGCTAGGAAATTGGGTTGTAGCACAAAAGGACCATTGAAGGCAACCACTACAAAGACGTATATAAATAAGGTGAAAGCTAAGAACAATCTTCTAAAGCTGGATAGAAAAAAGCCCTTAAGGTACTATTGAAATGTCTTAAACCTTGATACACATGCTAGATTGAACATTCATATCCATGGTATCTGATCAATCTTTCTTCTTATTCCTACTTGTAGGTTCTCACAGAGAGTATATCTTGATGGAGCTCAACCGATACAAGTTTTGATATGTTTTCTCAAATTAACAAAGTAAACACCTAGATTTTGTTTATCAATTTCTTGAGAGACGTTTCTCAGTTTGTAACACTACATATGAAAATAAAAATTAAGCTTCTTCTTAAGATCGCCTATTTTGTAAACGTTTTGATTATAATTTAAAGTTTTGCTAACATTAGATTGTACTTGTTTAGTTTGGGGAGAAAAATCAAAGATTTGTGTATTTTCTTTGATTAATTCATTGATTGTCTTATTTTTCTATATTTCTACTCCATCTAGAAAGTTAGAATCCATCATAAAACAATTAAGACTCTTTTGGAGCCTAGATTAGACAAGTGGTGGACCTTTAAAAATTTATGATTGAGTTAGAGATTAACTTAGACAAGTGAAAATCCTTTAAATCAACACTTGAGTTTCCTACTTAGATTATTTATTTGTACAAATGGAAGCTAATATGAAAAGGCCTTGTAGGCTAACACATTTGATACCTACTTATAGCCAAACTTGGATGATTAGTGAGTGCTTCGGTGAACCTACCCAAAATCTAGTCCATTAATGCTTGAAGAGAAGCAAGGTCCACCACTTGTCCAAGCTATGCTTCTTTAAAACACATAGAGAGTAAATTCCATAATTTCTTCAAGCTTGAAGAGAAGTAAGGTCCAGCATTTGTCCAAGCTATGTTTCCTTAAAGCACATAGAGAGTAAATTCCACCACTTCTCCAAGGTTTTTACTATGAGAAAGACTACAAGATACACCACTTTTCCAAACTATAATCTCTAATAGAATGGCTAAGCGACTAATATACAAGGTCCCCCACTTATTAAATATTGTCTCTAGTGATCATAGAGAGGAGAATGGTCTACTAGCTAATGTATCTTGTTTCCATTGAATCATAAAGAGGAGAAAGGTCCACCACCTATCCAAGAAAATCTTCATTGAAACATAGAGAGAAGCAAAAATCCACCATCTATCTCAACTAGTTTTAAAAAAACCACTCTACAAGGTCCATCAAATTTTTAGTAATCCACTCTATCTTGTATTATGAAGAGGTCGGTTTCAAAGTCTAGCACTTGTCAAGCTAGGCTCTAATGGAGAGTGGAGAGAAGAGATAGCCACCACTTGTGCATGTTAAGCCCTATTGAAGCATAGACAGAAGAAAGGTCCACCACTTGTCCAAGCTATAAGGAAAATTAACCACTTGATATAAGGTTCCACACCCATGCTATTTTATGGAACGAATAGTTTTTTTTTCTATCATTTGCTCAACTTATGATATGTTGTAGTATGGGGGGTTCAATTTCAATGTCCATCATTTATCTAAGTTGGGCTCCCTTGACACATGGATGGAAGCAAATTCTACCACTTATCCTATCAATAAATGGAACTCGAGAGGAGATACACCACTTGGGTTTCACATGTGATGGCATTGTATCAATAGGCTATGCCTAGCTTGGACAAGTGATGCTCATTGATTCTCTTCATGATAAAAGTAAGCCTAGCTTGGACAATTGGTGCACCTTGATTCTCTCCATGCTACAACCATGGATAAGTAGTGGTCCTTCAAACCAAATTCCCCATGCAACAAACAATCATAAGTTTGCAAAAAAGTGGTGGATCTTGAAATCCATAGCTGATTTACCCACATGGGCTCTAGCAAGGATAATGAGTGATGTTTTTGTCATCATTGTTTAATGAATCCTAGCTTAGATTATTTGTGAATCTTGAGACTAAATACCCATTCTATAATTTAGAATAGGGACATTGACCTTATATTAAAGTCCCATGCTTAGGTTGGACAAGTGGTGGACCTTAATTCTATATATGCTAAGATTGAGTAGACATTAGTCAAAATCCTGTGCTAGAGGAATCAAGATATAAACTTTATTTGATCACTTACACAAGTGGTTGAGTTTCTCTTTCAATATCCAAATGGATCTTATATTGGAAAAGTGGTATACTTGATACCTAAGCACCCATTCTATAGTAGAGAATTGGTTAAGAACTTATGCACTTTGAGCATACCTTTGACAAGTAGTGCTACAGCTGGAAGCGTAGAGCGCCCTGCAAAATACTCAAAATAGCGCATAGCAAAACATAAACGAATAACTCTACATACCTGTCGACTTGCACAAATCCATAATTTAGCACAATACGAACAGAGAGAGACAAAGAGTGAGAGAGATTGAGAGAGCACGTGCAGGCGCACCTCCTAGAGCGGAGTGCTACGCCGGCACGGCGAGAGAGAAGAGAGGAGAGATGAGAAGAGCAACGCAGACACTTGGTGCAATCTCCCCCCGTGCAAGAGTGACCATTTCCCTCTTGCACGTATTTGTTTTATATATTTCTTAAATGGTCAATTGTGAGTACAAACTGGCCGGCTAGTCATAAATGCCAGCCGGCCAGTCATAAATGCCAAAAGCTCATAAAAAGCACTTGAATAATCAAATATAATATCCTTTTACAATAGCTTAGCTTGGTGAAGCCTTTTCCACCTGTCAGCTGCAATGAATGTCAATTCCATAACATACCTCTCCATTGGAAAGCACCTGTCCTCAGTTGCGAAGATAATAATTTGCAAACAATACTTGTCAAAAACAATGATTAGAAATCTGTATCAAATAGTAAAAGAAAAAATATATTAAATTAGACAATATTGATTATGCCTGCGGTCATTCACATACTACCTATTCTAGTGTCCCATACCACTAGAATAAGCGGTATATGTCATACCCTGATGAATCAGGATATCATTGGTCACACTCATCATCAATCTCATAATGTCGAGTCTCATCATATAAACACTGCCGTGATAAAGTAATCATCAGATACCAAATCCCAAACCAATTCCAATTCCACAATATAAGTCCAAATCCAAATCACTGTCATTATGTACCCGGGTAACAAAATCATACCAGTTACAATGGTGGCCAACCACTGCAACATGATTTTGTGATCGGTGTTGCCTAAATCGGCGAATCTACACCAATAAGATGTGCTGCCTAAATCGACGAATCTGCACTAATACTGCCTAAATCGACGAATCTACACCAATAAGATGTGCTGCCTAAATCGACGAATCTGCACTAATACTGCCTAAATCGGCGAATCTGCATTTGGTATAAGTTTTAAAAAAATCATGAATCTGTAATTTATCAATGTGCTCCCTAAATCGGCGGATCTGCACCAAGATGAGTATCTACACACTGCCTAGATCAACGAATCTGTGTGTGCGTGACCAATGGACTAGGCAAGACATAAAGGAAAAAAATATTTACTATGTTGTTGACAACATAGTGCAGTATATCAAAGCAATTACAAATTGTTGTACACTATCTCAGAGTACTGTAGCTCACATGAGGAGTTGCAGAGCTTACTAACAAAGAATCTCAAAAAAATTATCTCACAAAAATTCCTTTGAATCCAATTAGAGGGCATAATCTTTGCAGTGTTTGAGTATGCAGCTTAAATACAATGTAGAGACAAATACAATGCAAAGAAAAGAGGAGTGACGTATTCGAGGTACATACCAACAGGATCCAGAGTGGCTACTTAATTTTGCGTGTCGAGGAGTTGTGTTGTCTCTTGGAATGGTATCAGTAAACATAACTAAGAGCTTGGCACAATCTTGTATGATAGAGTTAGTATAATCAAGCAGGAGATAGTGAGGTTTAGGTGAGGATAGATATTGGATCGATAATAGAGTAGGGGGTATCATAAAACTTGATAAAATACAGTGAGATGATTAGTACAAAAGCCATAGAAATGAATTTACAAAATAAAATTAAAAGATGACTTATTTGACGTCCTTGCATTATGGTTTGCATCGGTTTTTGTGAATCCTTAAATGAGTTAGAGAAATGTAACAAAAACAAGTGAAGATTATGACAAGGCAAATAATTTTAATTTCCTGTAAATTACGATAAACCGAATAAAGGTATGGGGTTTGAGTAGTGCTACTGTACATTAAATAATGAGCCATTCGAAGAGGAGAGAAACCCATAAAATCTTCTCAATTTGTTAAGTCCTACAAATTTCAAGTCCCTAATGAAGAATCCAGGACATTTGACAACCGCGGTCGACATAAGGAATCGCAAAAAGAACATGCAATATAGCCATGTCGCAATTAGATGAAGTTGCGAAAAGGGGTCACCGAGCAAGCGGGCAGTAGTAGTATGAGCATGAATTGCAAAGGTTAAATATTGTGCTACGCACCCAAAATCATGCAAGTCTTGCCATAAATGTCTAAAGATTGGAAGTAAAATTAAATTTTTGCAAATAGTGTGATAGAATCCAATGAGGATATTAGAGTTATATAAACCTAAGTCTTATTATCACTCGATGAAGCTTGATTGTGGTCGTCTCCAGCATATCATTTCGTAGTTGTGTTCCAAATACTTTTTTCCTTCATTAGTCTTGTTACCCACCACAAATTTGTATCATTCATCAATATCTAGTCACATTGTAATCGTCAATGGGGCATATCGTTAATGTAATTCTGAGGGGGGGGGGGGAGCGGGGGGGAAGGGCTCTTTTGTAGAGGTGTCAGATGCAGACGAGGGGGAAAGAGCGAGAAATGAAATGAAATAGAATGTTACATAAAATGCCTTCAAAGGCCAAAATTATATTGTGAGTCAAAATTGAGGCAATCAATGTGAATCTACTCCAGTGTGATCTGTGTACTAAAAATAAAATGAGGTAAAATGAAAGACTAAAATTAAAACCCTAAAAAAACATCATACTAAAATCTTCAGCATCATTGTTGATGACTGAGGATACATGGCATCGGGCGTTGTGCGAGAAAGTAGTGAATTACTCGCTGAAGAGTGTCAACAATGGGCGCCTCTGTAAGCAGCGATACTCGGAGGGGAAAGAGGGAAAGTGAAATGAAATAAAAGGTTATATTACTCATTGTCAAAAGGCCTATGAGACCATGCTGATGCAATCTTTATGGATTGAATACAATGTCTAGGTACAAAATTGTAATCAAATAATAAGAAACGGAAGACATGTCCTGTCTTGTAGCATTTATGTGTTATGCCAAGCAAACATATATGCATAGGAAATTGGATGCAGATAACAGATCTTGAAATATTATCGAGCTGCTAGAGTCATGCTAATGTAGTCAAAAGGTCTACGGTTGTGAATATATGTTCTTTCGGCTCCCCTGCTTCCCTCCAATTTCTCTTGCTCAACCGAGAACAAATCCCTTGAGTGCAATTATTGTTGCCCCTTAGAACCTACACAAACTCCTTCTTGATTGTAGATGACACTATTCTCCCAACGGCCAACTTGTACCAAAATACCTATGTTGCTCGCGTGCCTCCTTTGCAAACCGCCACCTGCTTGGTTTCTCTCTGCAGCGTCAACCTCTCCAACTCAGTTCTTCTATTACTCCCTCTACACTGCACTGCTGCAGCGTGATTTTTGTTGCCTTGCTTCTTGTTTTTACTGTAGACCTCGCCCTGTCTTGATCCACCCTCCTGCTCTCTCTGCTTTGCGTCTGTACTGCTATTCGGCCACCTCCTGTTGGGGTATAGGCGTCTGTGCCTTGCCCGGCCGCCCAGAGTCTGGGCGCCCACTGACTTGTATACCTTATACATAGCATAAGTGTATAGGGGCCTGCTCACTCTTTGAGTCTCCCCACCCACATCGTGTTGTGTGCCTCCTTCTCTCTCTCTCTCACTCTTTGTCTGTGGTGCTCTCCGATCCCCTTCAATTGGTATCAGAGCTATGGTGACCGCGGAGAGCACGACGGCTTTGAGAGCTTCGAGGCGATAGCTCGCTCGCTCTCGACGGTGGAGTTCGATCGCGGAGTTTCACGGAGAGCGATTTTAGCTTGAGGAGCATTGTCTTTGGAGCTTAGGAGCTTGGTGTGGTCAAGCTTGGTCGAGGAGGCGGTTGCGGCTTCCTTGGTGAGAGGAGCTTTTGAGCTCAGTGGAGCTCGTTAGAGAAGTGCTCGGCGGAGGAGAGCTTGACATTCGAGTGCTTGGATGCTGCTGTGGCAGAGCTCTTGCGTTGGAGCTTGCATTGAGAGGACATTGCATCATGCAGAGTGGAGCAGGAGCAGGTTCAAGACTGTGTGCAGCTCGTTTTTGCCATTTTCGGCCTCTAAAACGGAGTTTTTTGCGTAGCTCCGTCATACAGAGTCAGATCTACATGATCCAGGAGTCTAGGTCAAGGTTTTGGCACGCTCCGGATGCGATGGTGATGTCTATTTGCTGAAATTATGCTTTGAATTACAGAAGGTACAGCAGCAGGTTTATTTGTGCACTTTCGGGTCCCAAAAACACTGTTTTTGGTATATCTCACACACACGGAGTATTTTCTGCAGCAACCAGCAAATTCATAGGTGTACACAGGTTTTTGGATATGCATTTGTCCAGAGAGCCACTCATGCGAGAGTGAGCTATGTTGCCATGGTCTTGGCAGTTTATGTATGCCATATATGGATTTGTGTATTTGTTTATGGCTGAGATTATTTGAGATTTGGCTCAATTTATAGAAGAAACTCTGTTGGATTTTATCCAGGTTCTCGCCATAGCTTCTACGTATCCGTAGGTTGCTCTTTGACAGTTTAGTGGTTGAGTTTACTCCCACTTTGACAGGTGATTTTCAGTCATCATTTGGTTGGAGTTTGGAGTCACTTGTGTATGCCCTTGTGTGCCGTATTTCGCATTGCACATAGCGACAGATCTTGCAAGGTTTTGCGAAATGTTGCTATAGTTATCTGGCAGACATTTGGTCATCGATTGAAAGGTATTTTGGCAGCAATCATCACTCACATGTATGTCATTTGAGGTGCCGTTGAGTGGTACTCCGGCAAGAGCGGGTATGCTCATATGTATGACTTTGTGAGGTGATTCCGGTCGAGTTTATTCCCGGATTGGCCATTGTGGCATATATTATTGTCTCTTTGAGGTTTACTGTTGAGATTTTGCTCCAGTTACAAAGGAGACTCTGCCAAAATTTTGTCAGATATTTATGCGCGATTGAGTCATATTGACTTGTGATTTTGTGCAAGGTTTTGCACGGTTATTGGTGCAACTTTGCATCAGGTTTTGAGCCATATTTGCAGACTTTTGTTGATGCGATTCGAGCCAGTTTAGGGATGACTTGTATTGACATTGTGGGAGCTCTATTTTGGAGTGTGTCTCACAAGTTTTACATTGTGTTTCTGGCCATATTGGTAGACATTTTCCAGGTGTTGTTGGTGAGGTGGTTTTGCTTTCTAGTTTGCTACATTGTGCTCATGGCAGAGACAGGTGATCAATCAGATTGTGACCTCTCACAGATGCGCGTGTTTGATGGGTCAGACTTTGCGGCATGGAGAGAGTGTATGCTTGATGCATTGACACAGCGAGGGTTGCATCGACCATTGAGTGGTGATGCAGGTAGACCTTCAAACATGTATGACGATCAGTGGCAGGATCTAGAGGAGATGGCACTATCTACGCTCTCTTTGCACCTTGCGGAATCTGTATATGCTCTTGTTATGTATGAGACTACTTGGAGAGCACTTTGGCACAGATTACATGATATGTATGATAGATCTGAGTCATCACGGACTCGTGTGAGACATGTACATACACGAGCACGCCGACAGGTGACATGTTGGTATTGTGGTCATTCTGGACACGTTAGACGGCGTTGTTTTCGTCGTATGCGACATCGTAGGAGACATGGCAGTCTCAGAGATGTATGTAGTGATGCCATGGACTCAGTTGCTTTGACAGTTGAGGCACATGTAGTGTCGGAGTATACTAGTGATGGGGATGTCACTTTTACCTCGAGCTATGCACGAGATGCTATACATGTGGATAGTGCACTCCCTTCGCAGTGGTTGCTAGACGCAGATGCTATGTTTCATGTCACGCCGCATCGTGCATGGTTTTGTAGCTATTCTAGCGGGATGCTTGGTAGTGTACGTTTGACCGATGTATCGGTGCATGCGATATCAGGTGCAGGAGATGTGAGACTGTCATTACCGAGTGGTGCATCTTACTTGTTACGACATGTGCGCTATGTACCAGATTTGACAGTGAGTTTGATCTCGATTGGTCAGCTTAGAGATTGTGGATGTCAGATTTCGCTACGAGAGCGAGATTTTGTGATGCATTTGGGTTCGCTAGTGATTGCGAGAGGTGCCAGGAGTGGTACAGGTTACCCATTGCATGTGGATCACATGAGAGACGGTGTTGTCTCTGTGATCATGCAGCGAGGTAGACAGCGAGAGAGCAGGCAAGTCTCTTTTGCTTATGGGTTGCAGGATGCTTTGCATGGAGTGCAGAGTAGTGAGCTCGTTGTGCACACAGTTGAGGCACGACTTGAGCATTCACACAGAGAGGTGACAGAGTCCGACATGCATGCTTTGCTAGTGACTGAGCAAAGCAGAGAGTCAATTGTGGGAGATACTTCTATGTAGGATAGACAGGTAGAGCGGTCTTGCTCTAATGAGTCACGACAGGAGGACGTTGTGCAAGAGTCTATGCATACGGAGTTAGAGCATGAGAGCTCTAGTGAGTCACAACAGATTGAGTGGTCATGTTTGCAGTGGATGATTGTAGAGGAGGCTGAGATGTCAGCGATTTTGCAGTCATTCCTTTCTATGCTCGACAGTGAGCATGGGGATATAGTTGTGCAGGATATGTCTTCCAGCAGACACCTAGAGCAGCTGGTTTGCTCTGAGGTTGCACGACAGGTTGATGCGTCTTTTGTGGACAGTCAGGAGATGCATGTGGCTGACACGCCTTGTCAGTCAGAGATGCCTATTGCCAGGGATATATATGTCGATGCATGCTCCGTAGAGGTAGCAGGGCCCGCTAGCATTGCATCGGCATTCGGTGGTCTCATGTATGAGATGTTGATCTTGAGACCGGATATCGCAGCTGCAGTGGGAGCATTTGCAGTTGGGGTTGTCAGTCGTTTGTTGACTGATGATGGCATAGTGCACGAGGGAGATATGCAGGTATTGCGTACATACTTGCAGTATGTGTGCCGTACGTCTGGTGGTGTATGTACTTGCACGGGAGCAGGACAGCCAGATGCACACGATCACAGCCAGCCAGTGGGCATCGATTGAGAGCGGTTTTCTCTCGCCTTTTGTAGTCTTTAGACTAGGTTCTCTTGCTTAAAGGCACAGTCACCTTTAAGTGGGAGGTTGTTGGGGTATAGGCATCTGTGCCTTGCCCGGCCGCCCAGAGTCTGGGCGCCCACTGACTTGTATACCTTATACATAGCATAAGTGTATAGGGGGCTGCTCACTCTTTGAGTCTCCCCACCCACATCGTGTTGTGTGCCTCCTTCTCTCTCTCTCACTCTTCGTCTGTGGTGCTCCCCGATCCCCTTCACCTCCTGCACCGCATCGTCATGTGATTGCACTCCAATCTGGTTCTTTGCGCCAGGCACCGAGGAGCTGCTGCGGCACTGTTTGCCAGGGTAGGTAGTCGCCAAGGGGGTGGGGAGGGCACTCTTGTACTGTGGGCAGCAGAAGCAACACACGAGGGGGAGAGGTTAGTGAAAGAAAGTCGAGATAGAGAGAGAGAACACTGGACGGCTGCAGTTGATTATTTGCATGGGTAGGCACGTTCTGGTGGTAGGGAGATAACTGCAGACCGAAAGGCAAGGAAGTGAGTGCTGGATGGTTGCATGGCGGCTTCACGGAGAGGGTGGCCGGGAAACTACAAGAGAAAGAGAGGGCGATAGTGGGAAAACCATTGCATGCGTGGTTTGTAGAGCAACCGCAGAGAGAAAGCGAGAGAGAGAGGTAGTAGGTAATGCTAATAAATCTATAAGAGATGGTGTGTATGTGCTAGCATGCATAACATGCTTCACTCAAAGTGTTGAAGGGGTGGGTGGGGTTGAATGTCCAACTCCAAAACGGGAAGGCTCAGGCACCCCATCGTGTAGCTAGCATGCGAGAAGTTGACTCAGGCTAGTGACCCATAGTTGATATCCGGCTTGGCCAAAGGAGTGGGAGCTACATCGCATGCATGAAAAGGTTGGTGGGTGCAGCTACCGTGAACAAACGGCACCAGTAGTTCCTTGCATGGTGCAGGCCTATGAGCCGTGGGCTGTGTGTGTGTGTAAGAGAGAGAGAGAGAGAGAGAGAGAGAGAGAGAGAGAGAGAGAGAGAGAGAGAGAGAGAGAGAGAGAGAGAGAGAGAGAGAGAGCACGGGGGGTGGTTGGTGGGTCTGTGGAGACAATACGGTGATCGCCAGTGGTTGGCTGAGAGAAAAAGGAGAGAAGTCGACTGAAGAGTTGGTTGATAGAGAGAGACAAAGTTGAAACATTGCATGGGAATAACAGGCACTATTGGTGTGGCCGCCAGTATACCAAAGAGAGAGAGAGAGGAAAAGGAAAATGGCATAGGTGTGTAGTTCTGAAGTCGCATGGCGGTTGTGGTTGAGTGCTGCAGCTGCAGTACCCATCAGAGACTTGCTTTTGCATGGAAATCGAAGGTGGTGTGGCGGGATTGGTCCTCAACGAGCGCAATGATAAGGTCAAGATTATTAATTATCTATGATTCTTATTATTACTATTATTATTTTAAATCTCTAAGGAGTGTTTCCCACTACGTGAAGAGTCTCCACAATGCCAACTTAGCCTTGTGCTCAAATTCCTTTGCAGTACTTGGATCTACCCGCTCTTATTCTTGACAAGGAGAGAGATCTTGAGGCCTTGTTGGGGTTTTGGTCTTCAGATTTCACCCTTTTGCTTCATGCTATTCATTCTATTCATCTATATAGCTAGCAAGCATTACTTCTATATGTATCTATACTATTAGAAAGATTGCTCGTATGGATTGTAGATCCTCTTCAATATGCAATATTTACGACAATTTGTAGTGCTAAAAGGTCATGAAAGATGAACAAATTATGCATATTATTAATTTTTGCTTGCTATCATTCACTCCCGACAATCAGGTAATAGAAAAAATTGAAAACAATACTCATAACCTTCAATTAAGCACGCCTTCAAGGAATTTATATGCCATGCGAATAAGAAAATGAGAAGAGATTAAGGTAGAAGAGGAAAACGACTTAGCTGTAACCTGTAGAGCTCTCCATACTTACATTGATAGTAGTAGGAGAGTAAATCTGGGCTCTGATACCACTGCTATAGCCAAAAGCGTAGAGCGCCCTGCAAAATACTCAAAATAGCGCATAGCAAAACATAAATGAATAACTCTACATACCTGTCGACTCTCACAAATCCATAATTTAGCACAATACGAACAGAGAGAGACAGAGAGTGAGAGAGATTGAGAGAGCACGTGCAGGCGCACCTCCTAGAGCGGAGTGCTACGCCGGCACGGCGAGAGAGAAGAGAGGAGAGATGAGAAGAGCAACGCAGACACTGGGTGCAATCTCCCCCCGTGCAAGAGTGACCATTTCCCTCTTGCACGTATTTGTTTTATAGATTTCTTAAATGGTCAATTGTGAGTACAAACTGACCGGCCAGTCATAAATGCCCAAAGCTCATAAAAGCACTTGAATAATCAAATATAATATCCTTTTACAATAGCTTAGCTTGGTCAAGCCTTTTCCACCTGTCAGCTGCAATAAATGTCAATTCCATAACAAGTAGTACTTACTAATTGACTTAAATCTAGTTTAAGTTTATGATATTGAGACTAAGAGTGAGTGCAACATAAAAAAGGTTAGGTTTTCAATTTGACTTTGTTTATGGAAATGAGTATATTGTTAGATGGATTTTTCCATCTAATATTACCATATGATATATAATATAAAACTCACGTCTATTGTTTTATCGACATTAAATGTTCTTGTTTTTCAATTTTAGATTCTACAGGAAAATAGATTGTCTATATGCATAAAAAAATTGAAGGAAACTATTGAACTACCCAAACAACCTCATCCAAGAACTTTTCCAAGGCTTCAACCACCTCCTTATCACGTACCATTTGCTATCAACAAGGACATCAAAAGAGTACTTATCTTGGATCTATAGGGATTGCTTCTCAAGACAATTGAAACAAAACATGGAGATTCTATGCCAACTTGGGCTCAATAAATGCGACTTGTGGAGGATAAAGATGAAGTTTTTCATGTGGTGAGACCAGATGCAGAGTTTTTTTTGTATTTTTGTAGTGAATACTTTGAGCTATGGATATGGAGTTTCTATAACTTAACAAGAGTGCAACACATCATACAAAAAAGCTTCCCTTTAAGCATTATGCCAAGTTCAAGATACTTATGAGTAACAAGAATTGCCAGAATCCAAACATCATGCTAGGATTAAGAAGGGTTTATCACAGAAAATTGAGTCATATTTGGAAGATGTTTGAGGATTTGGATGCAAAAAATACCCTAATTTTTTATGACACCCCATACAGGGTGATGTGGAACATGCCAGGGACATATCTTATATTTTCAAAGATGTGGAGGCAAACATCTAAGCGACTTCAAAGCTTCTTGCAAGAAACAATGATGCCATGGTTGGTAGGATGGTTATTTGCAAGAGACAAGAGAGAATATACATACAACACAATTGTGAATTAGTACTAT
Organism: Adiantum capillus-veneris; assembly: GCF_014529385.1. NCBI lineage: Eukaryota > Viridiplantae > Streptophyta > Polypodiopsida > Polypodiales > Pteridaceae > Adiantum > Adiantum capillus-veneris. The sequence continues at coordinate 133,664,252 of NC_140941.1, forward strand.
GATTCTGATACAAATTATGTCCTTGGTGTGTACTTGTCGATGCAAAAGCATTGATTAACAATGATCCACAAGATGTCTCATTCATTTTTGTAATGGGTATCTTTTAGTATTTATATAGTTACATGATATAATTTTTATCTTGGAGAAAAGATGTGTCAATTTGATGAGCACTTTAATAAAGTGCGCTCTAAGGGGACTTTAATGTATTACTAGAGTGCATCCTATTGTAAGGAGACTCCAATGTATTGTTAGAGTGCACCATATTTTTGGGGACTTCTTTTTTATTCAATTGGGATATATGCTTGATCATTTAGTAAATAATAATTAATTTTGGTTTCTTGAGAAATTTTTTGTTAGTTTATCTCAAGGTTTCATCTATTTATAACTAAGAGAAATTGATGTTTTGATGTCAAAATAAAACTTGCAAGTGTGGAATGGATAATTCATGGACTTTGGATGTGTGAGAGAGACCTCTTTTATGGATACACATGTTTTCTTCAAGCATTCTATCACTACATCCTTCATGTAAAAGAGGTTTAGAAAATAAAAAAAACTCTGAAAGGAAACTATGGAATCTAACTGCATGTACTCTTGAGATGTCCTAGAAGTCAATGTATGCATGCATGTCTTCATGAAGGTTTAGATATTTTTAGATTCTTCCTGGAAATTATCTTCTCCTATTCAATATGAAATAGCTTATTATAATATATTTTCTTGTAGGTGGAAAATAGTTCATTAGTGTATTTTGAACCTAATTGCTTGACCTTCAAACCAAATCTCATTTGTTGAAATAGAGAACCACTTAAAAATAGTCAATGATAATCATTTTAACTAACTTTTTCACTTTGGGTTTAGCTTGAATAAGAAGTGTTCATCCATAAGTCAAGGGAACCTAGCTTGGACAAGTGGTGGGCTTTGCATTCCTCCATAGGTCAACGGAGGTTAGCTTGGATGAGTGCACGATGAAACCAACACTCCTATGATGCAACCAAGCATATGCTACATGTTTTATGTATGCTTCATGCCTCAAATGAGGAAGTCCTAGATTAGCGGTGGACCTTGCTTCAATGTCATAGAAAAGTGGGTTGTATTTCTCAATGGGTCCTAGCTTGGACAAGTGGTGGACCTCAAATAAATTTTTTATTTAATCACTTTGAACTTGTCTTGGACAAGTGATGGACCTTGAAACCAAGCTCTTCACATGAGATAAGTCATAGGTAGGACAACGGAGCATACACAATGATAATGGATGCAATGTACTAGTTTCTTGATGGTATTGATGTCCAATTTTGTTCTCAATGTGTAATATACGTGCATAAAGTGGAATGAGACCTTAAGCAAATTGACATCTTTGACAAAAATCTCATAACCTTATACATGATATGCTGAAAGTTGTCCAACCTGGGAATTGGGATTTTCCCACTTTACCTAATATAGTCTTATTTGGCTAAATCAAATTTTGTCATTGCAAAGGGTTGAAAAAAAAAAAACTAAATTACTTATGATTTGAAAAGGTGATGTGCAAATGTTGTTGTAGCAATTTGCAACACATGCAAAACCCTTTCATTGTGACCACAAAATCCATAAGCTGCAAAAATCACCCATGATCCATGACATGTCAACACTTGCTATGCAAAACAATTGAATAGCTCATAGCTATGGTGTCTATAATCTCAACCACTCTCTTAGCTAAAGACATTTTGGCCTCTCTTCAAGGTTGTGTGCAGTCAATCTCTCCTTTTGTTATGTTCCTTTCTTTTGCCAGATATTGTGAAACTTGTGATGTTTACACTTAACCAGTACATTCTTTGATCACAACTAAAACCCAAGTCTCATTGAATGCTATAACTAGCTCAATTTTTAACTTGTGAAGGGGAAGAATTTGTCTTTGTTTTTGTATTGATAGCTTTGACCATTGGACAAATATGGGGGAATTATGACATGCATTCTTCTTTTAGTTCATTACGTCATATGTCAAGAGACCTATGCTAATCAAAATGCCACTCTTCTATCAAAAGAAATCGTGCCAAGGGTGATTTTGGGATGAAGTCAAGCTTGCTCTATGTTGCTACTCTATAACTATTAGCTCTTCTTTTGGCTAAATCAGAATGTGTCATTGTAGCTCTCTAAAGTGAAAACCAGCCATCTAAATTGCTTATGATTTTCACAAGTGAGGCATCACTAGAGTACCATGTTTTTTCTAAGAAGATGGTTGCTTCATTCTCATTGAGCTCAATTTCAAGCTCCTCTTCAATGCCTTCGTCTTGATACAAGAGTCCGGATTCATCAACATCGGAATAGGGGTAATCCTCACATTCAAGGCCCTTCTCCCTATTGATGACATTAAGAGACCTAGACCAATTGAGATGTCACTCTTCTATCATAGGAGCTTCACAAGGGTAATTTAGATGCTTTGTGATGGAATCAAGCATGATCCTATTCTGCTACTCTTATAACTCTCTCCTCACTTTGGGATAAAGAAATTTATGTAATTATAGATCTTTGAAGTGAACCAACCACCTAGATTTATTACGATATTCATAGGTAATACATCAATGGAGTACCATGTTTGTCCTCATAACAAGGTTAGTCCATCCTCACTGAACTCAATTTCAAAATCCTTTTTAGAACCTTCCTTTTGATACAAGAGTCTTGATTGATCAATCTCAAAATAGGGCATAATTCCTCACATCCAAGACTCTTCTCACTCTACTAGTAGCCTAGCTTCACATTTCTCAGCTGAATGTATTCTCTTTAGTGGTTTCCTTAAAGATCCAATTTCATCATCCTAGAAGAGCCTTACAAAGTATGTTGTTCTTACTCTTCGTTATGTCATACCCTGAGATACCTAGACCAACCAATATGGTAGTCCTCTAAAATGCGATTTTTGTGAGGGTGACTCAAATCCTTTGGGATGGAATCAAGCATGCTTCTTTGCTTCTGCTCTCGCAAATCTCTCCTCTCTTTGGCTAAAGTAGATTTTATCAATGCATCTCTTTGAATTGAACCATCTAAATTTCTTACAATTTCCACAAGTGATACATCAATCGAGTCCCATGTTTGCTACATAAGAAGGTTTATTCCTCCTCAAAGAGCTCAATTTCAAGCTTCTCTTTACGACGTCATCTTGTTACAAGAGTCTAGATCCATCAACATCAAAATAGTTGTAATTCATCACATCCAAGACCCTTCTCGCTATTAGTTGCATAGATTTTCACCTCTCGTCTGAATGCTTTCTCATTAGTGGCTGCCTGGAAGAGTCATTTCATTATCCTAGAAAAGACTTCTGAAACACATCCGTCTTCCATCCAATTATGTCATACATTGAGAGACCTAGACTCACCGAGATGGAATTCTTTTTCCATGTGATCTTTCCAAGGGAAATTCAATTCCTTTGGGATGGAATCAAGCATGATCATCTACTACCATTCCTTTTTTCTTTTGGTTAAAGAAAATTGTGTCATTGTAGCTCTTTGAAATGAACCAGCCATTTGGATTTCTTATAATTTTCAAAGGTCATACATCAATGGAGTACAATGTTTGTCCACATAAGAAGGCTTGTTCATCCTCATTGAACTTAATTCCAAGACCTTCTTCAATGCCTTTATTTTGATACCATAGTCTGGATCCATCAACATCAAATAGGGATAATTCCTCACATCTAAGGCCCTTTTTGATATTAGATGCTTAGCGTTGCATCTGTAAGCTTAATGGATTCTCATTAGTGGTTTCTTAGAATATCTTAATAGACCCTTACAAAATGCATGTATCTTTCACTCTGTTATGTCATACATTAAGAGACCTAGACCAATTGAGATGGCACTCTTCTATCATCCAATCTTCCCAAGGGAAATTCAAATCCTTTAGGATGAAATCAAGCATGTTTCTTTGTTAATTCTCTCGCGAACGTCTTCTCTTAAAGCAATTTGTGTCATTGAAACTCTTTAAAGTGAACCAATCTTCTGAATGGTCTATGATGTTTACAAAAGAAACATCAAAGTGGTATCATGGTTGTCCGCATAAGAAGGCCATTTCACTCTCACTAAGCTCAATTTTGCAACCAGCCTTTATTTTTGCAAGGTGACCTTCTACTTTATGTAGAAGGTCTAGCTTAGAACATGCCCTTTTTCATGAAGGGCACTTTTAATTTTTTTCCCTTCAAATGATACATGCATTTCTTTTGAACCCTTCAAATATGAAATTGTCAAATCTATAGCTCATTTTTTTATCACCAAATTCAAAACACAAATGTATTAAGTCACATAGATAAAAGTGAAACCTTAGCAATTTGGTCTCCAACCTCTAGCTCTTGAAAGCAAATCATCGTATTATGCTACATAATACACATGTATATGTAGAAAATTATTTTTCAAAAAAGGTGCCCTTCAAAGGATTTTCTTTGGTCTACCCTTCCATAAGAAGGATTTCTTTTGAAAAATAGCCCATTGTAAGCAAATCCTAAAAAAATTTCCACTTCTCTTGAAGGGAAGAACTCACCTTGAAGGGCTTTGCAACCTTCAAACATGTTTCAAAATGAACGATTTTCCCAACTCTCTCTTGTCTTTGGCTTTAATACCCCATTGCATGAAAATGCGACCTAGTGTGTCAATATGTGACAAATGCCATCACAAAATCCTGAAAGCAAGATCATGATCCATGGCACATCAAAATCTTCCTCGACAAACATATTCGATGTTTGTCAATCCTCTCGTAACTCTCAACCCAAGTAATAAATACAATTCCATACCAAAAAGTGTAAGTGTGTCTCAACTAAATCAAACACATCCCAAAAGTGACGAGTTCAATTCACGAAAAACCAGTCCATGGGTAAGAGTGGTAGCACAAAAATGGTAATTTAAGTCTTCAAAGGGCTTCCTAGAATCATAGTTATTCTAGAACATTAGAACTAAATCAAACACACCCAATCTATGATGGATGTAAAGGAATGTGATGCGTCTTGAGCCAGCCACACCATCGCAAATGGAGAGGAGGGCCAAGTCACCTATGCTTGCACCTCAAAGGCCTACCTCTTGGAGTACGTTGATTGCAGATATTCCCAACTGGGTCATGACAACTAATCCAACCTTGTGATGCGTTTGAGAGAGCAGTGGCTCCATGACTACAACCTCAAACTGTGTCAAGTTCTTCTTCCTCTTGAATTTATTTAGCCAAATCTCCATGAAGAAACTTTAACCAAGAAACATGGAAAACATTGTGCATAGACCACAAACCTGGAAATCAAGATTTCATAGAGACTTCATTGATTTCCTAATTGGCTGGAAATGGACCATACACGCAAAATGACAACTTAGGATACTTCTTTACTACTTGCTTCAACCTTTACTTCATGATCCTAAGATAAACTCAATGCCCTTCATTGGCATTGATGTCCTAATGATACTTGTTAGCTTACCTTGAATAAGATTCTTGAGCCTTGCTATGCAAAAGCTTCCCTCTCAATAATCTCTTCCGAGGACTAAATCTCAACATTGGCATCGCTTGATTGTTTGATCGATCAAGTCATGAATAACTGAAATGGATGACCAAAAGGTGCCTTATACGGAGTCCAACCATTTGCAGAAGAATATGAATCCTTCAAAATAGCTTACACTAAAGGAAGATGTTGTTCCCACTTGGACTGTTAATCATGAAAATATGATACCAAGACATTGAACGCTAACTAATTGTAAATTTCAATTTGGTCGCTAGGCTTTGGATGGAGTGCATACAAAACTTTTATCTTTGTGCCAACAATTTTCAAGTAATGTATGCCAAAGCAATGAAGTAGAATTTCCATCTCTATTACAACAATGGACTTTGGAAACAATTATAGTGAATAGCAATGAATAATGAGCAAATGTGTAATATCTTGTGTAGTGACATTGGCATGACATGGTATAAGCATGCAAAGCTTACTATAGCTGGGTGGATGCATGAATAGGTGGACCAAAAACCTTGTCCCGGGTTTTACAACCGATACATAAAACCATCTATATTAGTTCAATATTCTTTTGAACAAATTTTGAATTAAATATAGAATTTCCATAGCTTTTTGTTAAATATAGAAGACGGCTCTGTACCTCTTAACTATGCACGTCAGCCATCTCTTTACACCATTACTATTTCGACACCTCTCTTTCAAATATAGAAGACGGCTCTGTAGCTCTTAACTATGCATGTCAGCCAGCTCTTTGTCTTTCGGCTCTCTCGTTTTCCTGCCTCTCTCTAACTCTGTGTAGGAGCACAGATTGCTGTTTTACTTTGTAGGCCTATCACACATCTATTGCTGTCATATACTGCTCTTGCTCTCTGTAGGCTTATCACCTCTCTCAATCTCTCCCTCTCTAGCATGGAATAGGAATCTCACACTGTATGTGACTGCTCTTAGCCTCACTGTGAACTGTGTGCTAGGTATGTTGTTGATGCGGTCAAGGAATATCATGGTAGGAGAAAGAGGGAGCAGCGTGCTAAGAAAAAGCTTGAGCAGGTAGCACGTGAGGAAGATAATGATCAAAATGGTGCTGATGATGCAAAGCGTTAAAGACTTTGCCATGACCTTGTTATGCTCTTCAATCGGCGTACAAAGACCATCGATGTTGCATCACGCTCAGATATTTTGTGCAAGTTTGTCAATCATCCTTCTCTTGGAGACCTTGAAATGCCCAGGGCACAAACAACCTTTGTTGAAGCCATACTCAACACAATAGATGCAATCAAATTACCCAAGAGCGGACAGGAGCTCTTTCTTAAAAGGTTCATCACCACAATGCTTATGAATGTTGAGTGTACATCTACCTCAAAAGTGAATGTTTCAGCTGCATCTAAATTAATAAATTTGCACAAGAGGAACTTCATAGCTGCAAAGAATCGATTGAGGGCAGCACGTGATGGCAATTTGCCAATCTCTTTGTGTGCTCGACAGCCCATGGATCGTGGTTTCATAACACCTGATGAGAAAGATTTGATCTTATCTTTTTGGATGTCTAACACTCATGTTTCACCCAATAAGAAGGATGTGTGTAGAAATCGTATTGGAAGAAATTCATATGTCAAACATCCTGTGCATCTTCTTAAACAATCTCAGGTAATAACTTGCTTCACTATATCCATTTTTTTTTTCTAATATTTGCATTCATGACCTATATTCACTATAATTGGGTTGATAAGAGTAGATACGAAATCGGATATGAAGGAAGTTATAAATGGAAATAAGGGGAATATGTATTTGGTGCTAGATTAAGAGTAGATAAATATTGGATGTGAAGGAGAATATAAATGGAAAAGTTTTATCATACGCGTATGTTTGCTGAAATATATGTTTGCAGACGCATACTTTCACACGCGTATGATATGTATAAACAAACGGGACTAAAATTTAAAACCCCAAATTTCCTAGCGATTATACTTTACGAGTCTGCTCTTGCCTGCATAGCGTTCATAGTATGCCTTTACTTGCTTCACAGCCTTGCCTCATCTCTTCCACATGGTAGTTGCTCCTCAATATTGACAGCTCCAAGTTAGCACTAGTAGCGAATTTCAGTTTGCAGGTTTGTGCTAGGTTCTCTGTACGCAACTGGCTGAATGAATATAGTTTGTAGGTTTGCACTAGGTTCTTTGTATGCAATGGGTCATGAAAATCTGCAGTGTGAAAATTGATGCAACAGATCGGAAGGGCCGAGCGAATGCAGTTTGCATTTACTAATACAGAAGTGGCTGAGGTCATGTATGAAAGTATGGTTGCAGTTTTACCATACTTGAACCATACTTTCATACTCGTATGCGCATGCAGTATGGTTGCCGCATGAAAAAACTATGAATGGAAATACTGAATATGTATTCAGTCCTAGTTAAAAGTAGATAAATATCGGATATGGGTTTCCATGACCAGTATAAGCATCTTAAACAACTATTGATATGGTATGTGAAAGATGTACTGGTTAACCTAACCAGTTATGTAATAACTAATACCGATTTTAAATGAAAAAACTGGTTTACATAGTCAGTAGATTAATTTTAGCTGGTTAACACCTTTTTCCCACTAGTATAGAACTTGGTCAAGTGTATATATGTATGTGAAAGATGTGCTAGTTAACCCGACCAGTTATGCACTTACTAATACCGGTTTGAAATGAAAATACCAGTTATATAACGAGTAAATTAATTTCAACTGGTTAACACATTTTCACAATAGTTTACAGCTCGGTCAAGTGTATATGTGGTATGTAGTAGACATACTACTTAACATAACCAGTTATATAAAAACTAATAGCGGTTTGATATTACAATACCGGTTTTTACATCAGCAGTAAGAACATTTGAAATGGTTGACACTTATATACCACTGGTACATACCAAGGACATGTGTTAATTTTTTTAACACTTATTTCTCACTGGTATACATCGTGGTTAAGTGCTCACATGTACTAGTTAGGTAAATAACATACCGGTTTTTAAATGAAAAGATTGGTTTACATGAGCAGTAAGAACATTTGAACTGGTTGACACTTATATACCACTGGTACGTACCAAGGACATGTGTTCATATGTATTGGTTTGCCTAACCAATTAAGTGAAAAAACATACTGGTTTGAAATAAAAATGCTGGTTCATAGTAATGTAACAGTTTTCTTCAAAGATAATAAAAACCTACAATTTTCTTAAATGTTCTTTAACCATATATGTTTTTTATTGTAGGTGGAGCTCTTTCTCAACTTCAAAGAGCTATACCCTGAAATTGTAATAAGGCAGCGTGCGTTTGAGTACATGAAGCCATATTTTGTGCGGAATTGAGAGACCGATATACTTGCTATTGCATTTCACATGTTCAAATGTCCTTCCTCAAGGACGCCATAAATCACATGCAAAGTTCTGTATTTGGTATGCATGGAAAAGATTGCCAATGTCAATGCAACATATGCAAAGGCAATGGTGGATGCAAGGCACCAAAAAACCCTATCAAGAGTGTAACAACCTTATTGGACTCTAGAATGTGTCCAAAATCAGATACGTCCACCTTCCATGCCCTTGCCTGCTTGAGTGGTCAATGTAAAAGGTGTGGCCCGAATAAGTTAGATTTTTGTGTTGTAGAGGCTACATTTATTGCTAAAAAGATTGTGGTGAAGATTTTTGAGGACCTAGAAGTAGGAAGTGCATGTGACGGTCAGAAGAAGAAAAGGAAAGTCTTGTCGTATAAGGAAATATCATGCCAGGATCTCTCAGTCATGTTCAAAGATCATCTTAAGAATACATAATGCATAATTTTGTGTATAGATGGCAAGCAGAACAATATAAGGAATGTATACAAAGCTTTCCAGAAGATGTAGTTGTGTCAATTGTTGACTTTTCTGAAAATTATAGTTTCAAAGAATTCTATTTCCTTGCCAGGTATACTGTGTTCTAACAAACATTATCTGGAGTTGGTTTTAATATAGAGACCTATAATATTGGCATTAAAGTTGTAATAAAATGCTTGTCTAACATCAGTAATATTATAATACGTGTTTTTTTTGGTAATTTTATCATGCCAAGAGTATATTAATCTTCTTCTATCCATTGAATAAAATGCAGATACAATGTTTTTACGGGATGGAAAATGTCTTGGAACTTTTTTGGATCTGGCCATGGTAAGGGAGAACACGACGGTGCGGGAGCAGTGATAAAAAGGTCTTTAACTCAATACCAATTGCAGCCAAACTGCCCAAAGATAGAATGTGCTGCAGATGTTGTGGCATTATTGAGACGGACCTTGTCAGATGCTGCTACAGCCACCTATGCATCCCACGCCCATTATGTAAGCAGGATCTTTTGGGTGATTGAATTAGGGGATGTCGAAAGGAAAAAAAATTGGGATGTGAAGTCTGTAAAAAATACCCGCTCAATGCACTCTGTTTCTGCATATTCAGAGCATGATACAACTGCTTTGAGAACACATTCACTGTCTTGTTTCTATAGTGCATGTAAACAGGAAAAGTGGAGGAGATGTGTGAGCAAGTCATACGTTCCTTTCTAGACATACCTTATTTTGGAGCCTACAGAAGAAGGGGAAGATGATGACGACGAAATAAATGAGGATGCAGCGTATGAAGGACACTATGACACCCTCAGTCAAGCTCTTATTGTTGGTGATAATTTTTCTATACCCGCACCAAATGACAATGAAGAAAAAGTGGATTTCTATATAGTGAAATGCACTGTAGCTATTGAGGAGTTTCATTCAGACGCTGAAGATGACTGGGGCAATATCATTGGGTGAGGATCCTATGCTATCAAAGGGTTTTACTATTGTATGATAAATGAGCAGACCTACGAGCTTTTGGACAAAAAACCAGAGGTGTTCATATATGCACATCTTGTGCAGGCAATCAAAATCCCCATGATACCCCTTCCTAGTAACTCAAAACTATATACAATATCACTTGATGTCAGTGAGTCTATCTACAATAGTATGCCTTTTGAGCTGTAGCAATCAGTTTGTTTAAATTTTTTGTCCAAACTTCCTTTTTAAAATATAAAAATGTCTTTGTTTATCCCTTTGAATCACTACATGTCCTTACATTTTAAATAAACTGGTTCTATAAAGGTGGCAATTTAATGGTTTTGTACTGGTATCATACAAGTTGGAGATTACAGTATAAGTACAATAATAGTACAAACATGATGGCAGAATACCTTTCTCTGACTTTTCCTTTAACTGTAAACTGAACTGTGTTTGAAACCAGTCACTTCTCAGTATCATACCGGTATCATACAAGTCCCTCTCCCTCTCTCTCTCTCTCTCTCTCTCTCTCTCTCTCTCTCTCTCTCTCTCTCTCTCTCTCTCTCTCTTTGTCACTTCTCAGTCACTTCTCAGTATCATACCGGTATCATACAAGTCCCTCTCCTCTCTCTCTCTCTCTCTCTCTCTCTCTCTCTCTCTCTCTCTCTCTCTCTCTCTCTCTCTCTCTCTCTCTCTCTCTCTCTGTCCCTCTCCCTCTCTCCTTTTATTTGCAAGATACTTTAAATATAGAATACAACGTATTTCCGTGCAACTTGCTTGTAAATGTATTATACATGAATTCTGTTACATTGATTGACAAGAAGGTTGAGTAATTCTCCATTTACATCCATCGACAAAAAAATACATCGACAAAAGTCGCCCACTTCAAAGACTTTATGAAGCTTTTGTTTTATTAAAAAAAATCTGTTCCTTTCTTCTGGAAAAAGTCAATCCGCCATTTCCAATAAAAACGACGCACATAGGTGTCGTCAGGTTGTTCGTCTTCACAAATTATAGTCCTCTTTGTATACTCAATTCTGTCCTTAGAGATCAACCACTGTGCCAACCATTTTATGACAGTGGTTGACAAAAAACAGGTGTGTACTTGTTTAGACTGCTTTTCTAGCTTGGGAAAAACAAGAAATGACCCCAATGGATTAAAGATTAGCTTCTATCAAGAATCATCAAAGATAAGTGTTTCAGGTGGTAGGTCAGGAAAATTTTTGAGATTCTTGTGGAACACCGGTGTATCTATCGTGCCCAATTTAAAAGGGGCCCTTGTGCACTGCGCCTGACTTACCACTCTATTGAATCTTTGTGGTGGTCTGGGAACACTCTCGCTAGTGTGCGTTTGAGCTTCTCAAACTCGCAGCAGCTCCATATCCACACTTCGAACCATCTGAAACAAAAATTCAAAAACGCTTTTGCATCGGGCCTTACCCAAAACTGTGTATCCCCTTCAACAACATACCGCATTTCTGGCCAGCAAGGCAATTCTTCACCATATTTTTCATCAAATTTCTTGAGTAGTAATCCATTAAGGTCCAAAATGAGAACCCTATGCTGGACGCTCAACGGAGGTGGTGGCCTTGGCCATATCAGTGGGATTCTTTTACACAGTCTGTACCATAGAGGAAACTCGAGCACTGCAGGAGACAACACCCAATTCCATATTGCACGAATGTCAGCCCTGCCATTCTACTTGTTAGCCCTGAACTTATCTGCAAGGCACCATTCTTCAACTGAAAACATATCTGCAGATGCAAAATTACACAAGACTCAAATTTAAATATGCAATTAGGACATATCTACAGATTGAAATCGTACAATAAAAATACACAATGTTCAAAAATTAGGCACAAGATGAAAGAGACGTCGAATGGGAAAGAAATTTATATTAATTTCAGAAGTGGTTACATAAAAAGAAACATAGGGGGGACAAACTATAATCTTTTGCAGGCTCTGGGTTTAGGGTCAGAACTTGTGCCGGTATTTTGCATCTCCTTAGTGTCTTCTATGTCCATCTCCTCTTCTGGTTGCCCCTGGGTCTCTTCCTCTTCCTTGCTTTTTTGCTCCATTTCAGGCTTCTCATCTGCAGTCTTCTCGATTTTTTTTTTGCCTTTCTTATACGCTGAGCAAGGGTTTCCTCAGGACTTCCCTCCAGCCTGACATCTACACGACCATCAGCTTTAGAAAGCCGTGCAACAAAAGATCATTTATTAGAGCCTTAATCAATGAAAAAGCTTAATCTTGCCACGTTGGCCTCGTTTTCTCGGGGTCTTTGATCTTGTCACCCGCATGCCAGTTTCTAGCAACACATCGTCTTTCTCATTCTAGGTTTTCCCTTCAGCACCAGTCGTACTCTGCTCCTTTACCTCCAAGTTTTGTTCTTCTTTTGTTGTTTCCGAAACAAGTTTCTCAGCATTACTAGGGACACTTTCATCAAGTAAAACCTCCACAGGTGTCTTGTATGCAGGCGTCACTGCATCGTTCCCTGTCTTTATCGGCAGTAGTTCTGAAGCAGCTTGAATCTAAAAAAACATCAGAGAAGACAACAATCAACCACCTGATTAAAACAATGGATTCTTCTTTAGAAGGGATTGGTCTTCTACAGAAATAACTCCGGGGCAATCCTTAAGCACACTTTCCTTTTTCAGCCAAGTGAGCATAGCAGAATGCATGGTATGCATGTGAACAAGGCAATAGAACAACATGGCTTGAGCGATTGTGATCATGAATTTTTACACCACAAGCATTGCACACATCAATGAGAACAACACTATGTCCAGGAGCTGAAACTCGTGCAGGCAAGACTATGGTTTCAGGTAGCATTGGTTGACTAATCATGTCTGTCACAAACATGACACAGAGACCAAAGGTTTCCTCACGCTCCAAGCATTTGGATAATTCTTCCTGTAGGCAAGAGACCTCTGTTATCAGACAATGTCAAACAGGTATAAAATCGGTATGAATGCTTGAAGATCGGTATAATAATGTTATCATACCGGTATGATTACATCCTGTCGGTATGATGTTATCCCACCGGTATGATGTTATTATACTGGATAGTATAACATCATACCGGTAGGATAACATCCGGTAACATCATACCGGTAGGATAACATTATACCGGAAGCATAACATCAAATGGTTGGATTTTATCATATTGTTAGGGTGTAATCATACCGGTCGGATGTAACCATACCGGTAGGATATAATCATACCCGGTAAGATGTAACCATATCGGTAGCATGTAATCATACCGGTAGGATATAATCATACCGGTAGGATATAATCCTACCGGTATGATAACATCCTACCGGTATTGTCATCTACCCTTACCGAATTGATGTTATTGTCATACTATTATGTTTTTTTATTATTCGGTTTTGTGGTACCACATTCTACCCATCCGGGTATGATAGAGCCATAATACCGGTATTGTAAAACTTATAATACCATTTTCACTATTAGAGTTTCAGTACAGTATGGTTATTATAATCATACTGTTAGTTTAGTGTTAAACTACTGTTTTGTTTTGTTATTATATCGATATTATTTTGTTGTTATACCTGTATTATGTTGCTTTCATACCATTATTGTGATCATTGATAGAACTTATAGTAACATGTTCACCAAAAGAATACCAATACCGGTATTGAAACCGTTACTTTGCAGGTATGTTACCATTATTTATAATAATCAATCTACTTTATAGGTATTATTGTGTAATCATTCCACAACAATATATTGACTATAGTATATTGTACATCCAAACCAGTACTTTGCAGGTATTATACTACAATCAGATGGAGTTAAAAGCATACATGTGCCTGCTGTAGGGTCGCTTTTGCTTGGTCAAATTTTTCTTGGAGGCTGTCAAGCAAGCCTGTTGGTACATTGGCATCGTTAGGGAAGTGCATTCGGATGGTGTCAAGGGTACCCTCGCAACGGTGCACATCAGCAACAGATTTGACCACAGAATCTTTAGCCTTCTGACACTCGGCTGATACCTTGTCATGAGCTTTTCTAACCTGAACAAGTAGTTCTTGCAAGGAAGTGGATACTTCAACACTAAACGCAGACTAAGTAGTCACAAAAATCCCACTTCTGACTGGTGTACTTCCGGATGGGGTATTTACTAACAAGATGACAGAACCACTTGGGGTTCCTGTGGATACTTGGGAAGTCTCTAACTTCAATTGTTCTCTTTTCCTATCTAAGTGACCTTCATTGGTCACATTCTTCACCACCTCAGATGCAAACTCAACCCACTTTACCGGACCCGTGCATACGAAATAAACATATCCGCATGTAAACTTGACTCCCAGCAGATAGTTTGGTGGTTTGGATTGATACACTTGCTTGTAGAGTTGGTAGAGTGCCTTGTAGTGATCCGGCCTTGCTGTTTTTATCGGCACTTTTTTCTCCTTCACTGGAAGACACGTGAAAACTTTCATCCAGTCGGATATGGGCACATCTGCATCTGTCAACTTCCTAACATCTTTCCCCTCAAGACTTAACCCATATTCCCTGTGAAAATCCTCCTTTGTCGTGTAGAATGCCTTTAATGGCACCTCAACATCCTTGGGGTGAACAAAGAGGCTGATTTTGGGAGGAGGCTGTAACTTCTGTCTTTGAAAAGAATAAATCCATATTCAGTACTCAATATATCCACACCTCAATACTCTACGACACATACAGGTCTGCTGTACACAACACAGAGAGAGACAAAGAGAGGTGACATACCTTCGTGGGAGAATGTCGGGTCTTTGTGGGGGAGACCTATCGGGATGCATTCCTTGGGCTCTTTCTTAAGTTTCTATCCATAGTGAAGGAAAAGAAGCGTGCACAGGGGGCTGTAGAGTGAGCTGAGAAAGGCGCAGAAGGAGAAAGACACAGAGATATGGAGAAGTACAATCATGCAAACATTTGACTGAACATTTATTTGACGTGGGCTCCACACGTGTTTTTGAATCCTCCACACGATTATTAAGATTTTGTATCCTCCAAACGATTATTTAATTCAAACAATTCTTGCCCATAACACCAGTTTCATACCCCCTAAATTTTAAGCCTCCAAAAGCAACTTTCGGCTGGTTAAAACCGGGCCACCTATTCATGCATCCACCTAGCTATCTAAAATGTTAAAGACACTGAGTGTCTCATGTACTACAAAGTTAGGAGGTAGATTAGTACCAAACGCCAATGGTATGTATAACATTTAATGATCTAGTAACTTGTGTATAGCGGACAATAACATAGACATAGTGAGCATTTCATTAAGAATAGATTCCTAATGAGCATATCAAGAGTGCTTGGATGGAGAGAGAAACAAAAACATAACACCTAGTTAGATAGGCATGAATGATACTTCAAAAAGAGAGATAAATTAAGCTATTGACAACAATTGAGGACCGGATTCACATGGCAGTCCCCCCTCCAAAAGGCTTTGTATTATAGGTTTCCCCCATCAAGGGAGACATTTTACAATACAATACTTTGTGCTCCTTCAATAACTTGCTGCTGCAATGAAGATGGAAGCTTCAAGCACCAAGCTTACAATTGAAAACACAACATCAATTCCCTCACGGTCTCAGACCCAAGACTTCACACCCCTTCGAAGATGGTGAGAGCTACCGGGGTATGAGAGTAGATTAAGAGGAAGAAGGAGTATTCTTACGAGAAAAAAGTATGTCTCCTCATATAATCACTCTTAATAGATTAACATAGCTTAGTAATTAGCATGGTAGAGGAGACGAGCATGCATTGAAGCTTGGCTCTTAGTTGGATTTGCATCACAAAGCCAAGAGTTGTTGGTGTAGGCCTCCCTTCTCACAAGCTTGGAGTAGATAATGAGCTTTCCATTAAAGCTTGAGAAGGATATAGTGTTCTTTTCTTCACACATGAGCTTGTGTGAGTGTGTGTGTGTGATAATGCCTTGCAAAAATCAGCCCCTTCTCTCTCTTGGTCAACCCCTCTTGCTATTTGTTCATGTTGGCATCCTATTGGCCCCTACAAAGCTTAGCCAATGATAATTAAGAAGCATAAGTGATAGCCGTGTGACATGTGTCCCCCTTTCCCCTTTTGTGAGAGCTTTAAGTATTTAAATAATGAAATTAAACTCTCATTGAACCTCTTAGTCTTGTGGCCAATAGGAATCAGACAAGCCATTGGGCTGCTAAATGCTCATTGGACTCCTTGGGAGACTCTCCAATAGTCTTCTAGAGAGCTTAATTTCTATTGGTTCTTTTATCAAGTATTTTTAAGTGAATTAAACTAAATTTACTCTAGCCTAATTCTCATTGGTCCACCTCTATGGCCATCCAATAGAATTTGAATGCACCTTGGGGGCAACTTGGCTAGGAAGCTGACATGTGTCCACTATGCCCTTTGTGTAAAGGGAGCTTGGAAGAGTGTGTGTGTGTTTCTCTCTCATCCCCTACAAATATGGCTTGCCCCCTATTGGATAGGGACGTGGGAAGACTTTTGAGTCTTCCCACAAGCATTCAGTTTTCCCTAAGGTTTGACCACTGAAGATTTCATTTAATTTTGGAACCTTAGCATTTTGGAAGTCTTAATGGGATGAACCTTAGGGTCTTTGAAGCCCATTTATGCACATTTCTCTTTTGCAGATGGCCCCCCTTTGGATCCCTATTTTTCCTCCTTTGGATCCCTACTATGATCGGTCCGCCAGCCTGACCAATATTCTAGCTTTTTCTCCTCTAGTACTTCCCCATATTAAATAATGAGTTTAACATGAGAAAATCATTTAGGAGAATTAGATAATAGTTATTATGACATTACCTCTCTCTTGAAATCATAGTCATCCTCAACGATGAGATAGAGAAGGTGTAGCCTACTCATTAGTCCATTTGCTAGTGGGTAGAGGATCCCTATGTTACCCTACGACATCATCCTAAAATGGATGACTAGTCCATTTGGTGCTTGACAGCGTTAGCTACCGCAAGAATATATCCACATTAGTCTATATCAATCTTCCATAGTAGAGTCACAAGCTCTACCTGGTGTTCAAGAGACGTCGTCTCCACAAACATGATCCTAAGCCTGCATACTTCTTAACATTTGTGCACAATAGAGAAAAAGAGAGTCTTATAAGACAAAAAATTTTGTTTATTTAAACATTTTTACATTTTCTTACTCTAGGAAAGCATTGTACAAATTGACAAGGTTTAGGTTATCCTTTAATTGTACGCCTTACATCCATCTAGCATCTACAAAAGGATAGTTCTTAAACTTAATAAGATACCGTCAGATAATCTTACCACCTCTCAATACCTTGTCTTCATGTCGGAGAATGGACTCGGGCTGCAACATTTCTTCTTAGTCCTCTATCTCCGGTGGGTCTTCAATAGTTGGTTCTTGAGGTGGCTCTCCTTTGTAAGGCTTTAAAAGTCTCACATGGAAAGCATTGTGTATGAGCCACTAAATGGGCAACTTGACTTGATAGGCCATCTCATTGATTGGTCTAAGAATCTGGAAGGGACCATAGTACCTTTTTGCTAATTTAGCATGGTACTTTTGGTGTCCCGTAGGATTCTTGCCTGTTGTGTGCCTTAATCGAGCCTTGGTAAATTTAGGTAAGACCCAATGATTTTGTTTAAATGCTTGAGCTCTTATGTGCTTATCAGTAGTGCCTTTGCCTTTGCTGTAAGATAGAGATAGAATCCTTAATCTTTTGGAAATATTCTTGTAGGACTAGGGTATACTTATCTGCACCAAAGATCTTCCCACATACCTTAAGTAGCAGGGGACTTTTAGATCTTCCCTCAATTACCTCAAAAGGTGCTTTTTTGGTGGAGATATGTATAGTGTTATTATAGTCATACTCCACTAACGGTAAGTACTTCTCCCATTGGGACTTTTGATCTACTTCCATTACATAGGCTTTTAGTAGATCAAGAATTGTTAGGTTAGCTATTTCACTTTGGCCATCTTTTTTGGGTGATAGGCCAAAGAGAAGTTTAGCCTTGTCCCTAAATTCTCAAAGAGACCCTTCCAAATATTACTGGTCATTCTAGGATCTCTATTTGATACTATGGACATTGGCAATCCATGGTACTTAAATATTTGTGATATGAAGAGGGTTGCCATTTGATGGGCTTTGATAGTATTTTCGACAGGTATGAAATGAGCTTGTTTGCTGAACCTGTCTACCATCATCCATATTCTCATATTGCCATGGATATACTTAGGCAATCCAAAGATAAAATCCATGGATATGCTCTCCCATGGTGAATAGGGATTGGCAAAGGTTGAAGCAATCCATGTTTCTTTCCTCTATCAACCTTCCTCTTTGGCCATACCACACATTTAGAAACATACTCTTGTATGTTTGCTTTCATGACAAGCCAATAGAAATATGTTTCTATCCCTTTTAGGGTAGATGGAATCCCTCTATGCCCCATATAAGGAGGAGCATGAGATTCATACATTACTTTCTCATGTAGTGAGTTCGTAACGCATAGTCTATTGCCATATAGAATATAACCAACTTGTAAGGTAAATGGTTCTTCTTTCTTCCCTAGTGCAAGGGCTGAAATCACATCTCCAAAATTGGGATCAATAGCGTACTCATCTATCATAGAAAGATCATTGTGAGTTGCTATGGAGACCGCATTCACTCTCGGCCGTCTTGAGAGTGCATCGGCTACTTGATTATGCTTGCCAACAATGTGAACAATATGAAAATGAAATTGCGAAAGGAAATTTTCCCACCTCATTTGTTTGTCGGAGAGCTTGGTCTGCGTCATGAACTACTTAAGGCTTTGGTGATTCGTCCGCAGGATGAATGGAGTCCCCAATAAATAGTGCTTCCATGAGTCTAAGGCATGTAGGATTGCACGGAGTTCCTTTTCATATATGCCTAGAGCTTGCTCAACATGGTCGAGCCTTGGACTTTTGTAGGCTATGGCCTACCCTTCTTGGAGTAAAAGAGCTCCAAGGCAATCACCACAAACATCACATTGGACCTCAAATGTTTTTGAGAGATCCGATAGTTTAAGCACATGTTGAGAGAGATAAGCTTTTCTTTAATATTTTTGAAAGAATGGTTCTCCTTGGCAGAGCATATATACCTAACGCTTTTCTTTGTTAGGTCATGTAATGGTCCCGCGATTTGTGAGAACTTTTCTATGAAGCGTCTATAGTATGCGCACATACCTATAAAGCTTCTTACTTCATGTAGATTCCTTTGATTAGGCCATCCTTTTATTACCTCTAGCTTTGATGGATCCATTTGGATGCCATCTTGAGAGATAATGTGACCCAAATATTGAATCTCTTGTAAGAAAAACTCACTTTTCTTTCAATTAATATAAAGTTTATTCTCTCGTAAGACTTGAAATATTACCTAGAGGTGTTTCTTGTGTTCGTCTAGTGAATTAGAGTAGATGATTATATCATCAAAGGACACTTCAGTAAAGGTTAGGTGAGGCCTGAATAGCTTCTCCATCAAGAGGTTAAATGTGGCTGGTGCATTGGTCAATCCAAAAAGCATGACAATGCATTAATAAAGACCAAATGTAGTGCGAAATGTGGTCTTTACAATGTCTTGATCTACTATCCTTATTTGATGGTAGCCACTTTTTAGGTTAATTCTACTGAAGTAGGTCGACCCTTGTAGCTTAACAAATAGTTCCTTTACCCATGGTGCAGGAAACCTATTCTTGATAGTCATCCTATTTAGTGCTCTATAGTTGACACACATACAATATGTTCCGTCTTTCTTTTGCACTAATAACACGGGTGAACAAAATGGAGATGAGCTAGGCCTAACCATTCCCTTCTCAACTAACTCATTCACTTGCCACATAATCTCCTCTTATTGAGCTTGGGAAACTGTATAAGGAGGTTTATTAGGCGGTGAACTTCCTGGAAAAAGTTCAACTGCATGGTCATCATTACCTCGTTTAGGAGGTAGTTCACAAGGGATGCCGTCAATAAAAATGTCTTGAAATCCCTTGAGAAAATTGGATAACTATAATTCCTTGTGATTGTTTATATTTTCTTTTGCTAAAGCATTAGGTTCATTTTGAGAATCTTTAACAAAAATCATGTACACCGAAATAGAGCTCTTTATTGACTCATTGAAAGCTGCGTATGTACAATGGGTATGGACATATCTTTTTCCCTGAACCTAAAGTAGCTTTGCCTTTCAGGGAATTTAACATTGGCAGCCATGCGATCAAACCATGGTGCCCCTAGGATTATATATGTTGGAATTAGGGTTGCAGAGAAACACACACAGCTTGGAGAAGATGAAGGAAGCTCAAGGCACACAACTGAGAGTATATTACTTAGTGTGCAATGGAAAGATGGATAGCCCTAAAGTGATGGGCGTATATACAATGCACGAGGAAAAAAACCTTCTAAAGAGGGAAAAAATTCCCCAAAGGTCCTAGTGTGTTCACACACATCACTACCACATGTATATGGTAACAAATCCCCCCTGGAGTGATACGGTGAATGAGAGCTAGCACATGAGTAAAGGGAAGTGCCATGCCTTGAGGACATGATCAATCCACAAAGGGGAGTAAGCTCAAAGCTTTGTGGAAAGCTTTGAGTTTCTCACGAGACAATGCCTTGTGAAAATCTCTACAAGGTTGTCCTGTGTTGGCACATAAGCCAAGCTGATCTCTCTTGTTGAGAGAGTCTCTCCCTGACATAGTGGTAATGCACCTCAATGTGCTTTGTGCGAGCATGAAAAAATGGGTTCCTCACAACTGCCAATGCGCTCTGACTATCAGTGTAGGTAGTGTTGGAAGTGTCCTGTCCAACACCCAGATCAGCCATAAGGCGTCTGAGCCATACACACTAAACCGTAGATGTGAAGACTGCCCTGTACTCAGTCTCACTACTCGAAGTGGCCACAATAGGTTTCTTCTTGCTCAACCATGATATACATGAACTGCCAAGCATGAAACAAAAACCACTTGTGGACACTCACGTGTCAAAACAACCAGCCCAATCCGAGTCCCAAAAAGCATGTAAGTCTCGCGGCAATGATCCCCCTTGGGATAAAACAATACAAGATGTAAAGTGCCACTAAGGTAGCAAAAAATCCTCTTGAGGCAGCCTGCCAATGCTTAGACCCTGGGCTATGTATAAATTTGTTTACCTGTGAGACTGCAAACTGAATATCTGGACTCATGTTGCATACATAAATGAGGCATCCAACAGTTTGGTAAAGAGTGACATCAACAGGATCAACCAACGTCATGAAGACTCAATTTTAAACATGTTTCCATGGGAGTGGCAATAGGTTTGTAATCCTCAAGTCCAAACTTACATAGAAATGTCTCTATGTAACTTTTCTGACACAAGGAAATACCACCATCACACTGCTTAAATTGTATACCCAAGTAATGATGCAACAGCCCCAAATATTTCATCTTGAAAGTAGCATTCAAATCAGCCTTAAATTCAGAAATATGTCTCTCATTTGGTCCAATGATCAACAAATCATCTACATAAAGAACCACAGTGAGAAGTACATCACCCTCATGCTTTACATACAATGTGCTTTCTGTTGGACTGTTGCAAAAGCCTTGTTAGACCAAATGAGTGTCATCTTTCTCATACCAAGCACGAGGAGATTTCTTCGACCCATACAAAGAATTATTACATTTGCACACTTTGTCCTCTTGTTCTTTCTTGACAAAACCACGAGGCTGCGTTACATAAACTTCCTCAAATATGTTACCATTCAAGAACGTAGTAACAATGTCTGATTGATGTACATCCCAACCAAAATGAGCTGCCAATGCACATAGAAAATGCACAGTAGTCATATGATAAGTGGGAGAAAAAGTCTCTTCATAATCTATGCCTTTTTGTTGTGCATAACCCTTTGTAACAGGTTGTGCCTTATGGCGATCCATCTCACCATCTGGCTTGCATTTCAACTTGTAAACCCACTTTGTACCAATGGCCTTTTTGCCAAGAGGCAAATAACATAAATTCCATGTGTCATTTTCTATAAGTGCATCATATTTTGATTGCATGGCATCCATCCAATTTTCTGAATTCTGTGCTTCATCAAAAGACAGAGGTTCCTCAACATCATATAAGCTAGACACAGCCAAAGCATAACAATCTGATGCATAAGATGGATGGTGAGAGCATGAATGAGTATGACTAGACAAAGGTGCATCCAATTTACTGTCACGCAAAGTATGCACCAGCCATTTTGGCATACCTCTAGCCTGCTCATTTTCAGCCCTTTCCTCATCAAGTACATCATGTGCATCTGCATCAGTAATAGGCTGATCTGTAACATTTTTGGAAACCCCCATAGGTTGTACATCTGCCTCATTGGAATTTACATTTGAACTTCCGCATTGAAAAGAGGCAACAAAGTGTCATAAATTTGCTATGAACTTATATTACTGTCTCTAGTACATGACAGCAAGGGCTGAACAGAATCTTCCACAAACACTACATCGCGTGAAACCAAAGTACGCTTTGTTTGTGGATGATACAACCTATAACCTTTGCTTTCAGCACTATAACCAACCAAAATACATTTGACGGCCTTATCATCCAATTTTGTGCACTCTGTTTGTGGCACCAAAGCATATGCCAAACAACCAAAAACACGCATGTGCTAAATAGAAGGTTTTCTATCATGCCATGCTTCATATGGAGTAATAGACTGCAAAGCTTTCATAGGACACCTGCTAAGTACATAAGTGGCACACATGATGGCCTCAAGCCAAAAAGAATGTGACAAATCTTGAATTTTGACCATACATCGTGCCATTTTCGTAAGTGACCTATTTTCTCTCTCAGCAACACCATTTTGCTGAGGCGTATAAGGCACTGTACATTGGTATTTTATCCCACAACTAGCCAGAAATGCATTAAATTCATGAGACATATACTTCCCCCCTCGATCGGAATGAAGGGTGCCCATAGTACATTTCAAGACATTTTCAGCCATAGCCAGAAATTGTTTGAAGCACATTAAAACTTCGGACTTTGCTTTAAGCGGAAATACCCATGCATGCCTGGAGTAATTATCAATGAAAGTCATGAAGTACAGGTAATTGCCCAAGGACGGATTTTGCATGGGCCCACAAATATCACTATGCACAAGCTGCAACCTCCATGTGGCTCTAACTAAATTATCCTTTGGAAACTTAGAACATTGCATTTTACCCAGAATACAGCCTTCACAAGCATGTTCGACAGGTGCTTCAAGAGGTGGCAAAGAAGCAACCATGTCATATTTCTGCAAACGCATCAAATTGGAAAAATTTAGATGACCAAAATGTGCATGCCAAAGTTTTGCATCTAAAATAGCCTTGAATCTGCAATTGCATTTGCAAAATTTTTTCCACACTTGTTGTACAAAGTGAGCTTACACAGCCCACGACACAAAAGGCCAGATGCAACAATTTCATCACCAAAACTGAGATCATGAACTGTACATTTGTCATCCACAAATTTGACTACAAGTCCAAGTCTAGCAAGTGCAGATACAGACAAGAGATTCTTCTTGATCCCAGGTACATAAAGTGCATCAACATTGTGAAGGAACTGCCATTTGCAGCAGCAAGCACAATCTTTCCAACTCCATGAACCGGATAAGAGGCATTGTTGGCACAAGTGACTGAATTCCCATGAGGAACAGACTCAAGAGAGGTGAACAATTCACACTGTGAGGTAATGTGCTTTGTAGCACCACTGTCAAAAAACCACACATGTGAATCTGCAACAACTGATATGCATGCATCATGGACAACAGTATTGTAAGTGCACACTATACTAAAATCCCATTCTACATCAACATCAGCATCACAGTCTCCTTTAACTAGAGATTCAACAATGGTTGCATTTGTAGTGGAACCAGCATTTGCATTGGAGCTGCCCTCTTTCTTCTTAGCCTCTTTGGCCTTCAACTTAGAACACTTCTTGATCAAGTGATCCTTAGTTTTACAAGAATGGGAATGCATCTTCTTTTTGCCCTTATCACCAGAATTCCTAGAAGAATTGCTTCCAGCATAAGCATTAGAAACATAAGTTTTGTCACTCGCAGCAGAACCATAAGAAGTGGTTGCATTGCCGTTACCTCCCTTTCTTTGAGAAGCAATAAAAGCCTATTTAACTGCACGCTGCCTAGTCCTGTTTTTTATGGAAAGTGACTCTTGCAACAACAATGTGCATAATGCATCAAACTTGACAACTTCAGGATTTTCTTGGGTCATAAGTCTCCAAGTACTAGCAAAAGTCCAGTAAGAATCTAGTAAGGCATCAAGAACAATCTGCACAAGGGAATTGTCTGAAATGACTTCACCTGCAAAAATAAGTTTCTCATTGATATCCTTGACACCAGCAAAGAAAGTGTCCATATCATCTTCAATTCCAGCTCCTTATGCAACAAAGCAATTTTAGCCTCATTGCGGCTTGCATAAAGACCTGCTAGAATATCCCAAGCCTGTTTTGCAGATTTTGCTGAATGAATGTGAGGAACAATGGTGCGCTTCACAGAAAATGCAATCAATGCATGAGACTGCGCATCCTTTACATCCCAACGAGCTTGTTTTGCCGTAGGCAAAACAACTCTAATAGCAACAATCCCTAAAACAAGATCTGCAACATCCTCAACATTGCCTACATCCTCAGAACCAGAATGTACATCAATGCCCTACACAATATTCCAGACGCCCTTTGACACAAGAACATGTTGCATCATATAAGCACACATAGGGTAATTGTCCCTATCCAACCTGTCTAGCAAAACATGTTGCATCATAGAAGCACACATAGGGTAATTGTCCCCATCCAACTTGTCTAGCAGAACAAACATCTTGAACACATCTGTGTTGTTGTCAGCCATGGTAAATGTCGCACCTGATGTGAAAACTGCCCCAAAAAAGGAGAAACAAAGCGAGAACAACACATGCTAGATAACACAAATTGTAGAAGACTGTAAGGAACCTATTATGCAAAAAACGGCACTGACAAAAATTTTGCACAAAATGACAAAATTACCTGTACAAACCTGCCTGTAGTGGAAACGGAGGCCAAAATGAGCCCGAATCAAAAATCTGTGCAGACTTAGCTCTAAGAGCTCAGGAGCTCAGTCTGCTTTGCTCAGATTTTTGATTTGGGCTCATTTTGCCAGCAGCTCCATCACACACCTGCCCACTTTCTACAATTTCTGCGAGCTTTGGCGAGTGTTTGCAGGTCAACAACTCTAGGGCTATCCATTTTTCCATTGCACACTAAGTAATACACTCTCAGTTGAATTCCTTGAGCTTCCTTCGTCTTCTCCAAGCTCTGTGAGTTTCTCTGCAACCCTAATTCCAGTAAATGGTATCAACATCCCGTGCTTGAGAGGAGAGATAAAGAAGTCCTCCTTGTCCACATAGCTTTGGACATGGAGCCTCAATTTACCAATTAAGGGAGTGACTCAGGTTTCTTGTCCCTTGAAAGCACCATCGACGGGTAGGAAATCTCCCATCTCATAGGCTTGGATACCTAGCTTAATGGCCAACTCCGTGGATATGAAATTGTGAGTAAAACCAGGGTCAGAACCAGGGTCAGAACCAGGGTCAGAACCAGGGTCAAAGAGAATAAAAGCATCATTTTCTCTTACCTTTCCCCAAGCATGGCATCGAGGAGATCCTTTGTGTTGAGCATCCTCTTCTTGGATTTTGACCAAGGCAGCTCTAGGAGGATCATTTCATGTATTCTTGTGGGGACAAGCACGATAAGCATGCCCTTGCTCCCCGCACTTGAAACAGCGGTTATCTTTACGATAACGCTCAAGCTCTTCAGGAGAGAGTTTATTATTGCCTTTATAAAATCCCTTCTCCTTAGCTTTGTTGTTGTTGGTGTTGCCTTTGGGAGACTTTTGGACATGGTCCTTCCCCTTAGGCTCGTTATTATGGTCCTTGTTCTCCGTGGGCTTAAGATTTCTCTTAGCCCCTTGTTGGAAATCTATCATGAATCCACCATGGTATGGTACGGTATGATCACAAATATGATGTGTGGCCTTTGGGAGTTGACATACTCCACCATAGCTTCAGTTAAACCCGCTCTCCAAAATCCATCTTTTTGAAGATAGTGGCTTTGAGATGTAAGTCCCAAAACTTATCTACATATTTGTGAATAGATTTGTAGGGAGAGAGTTGCAAGCTTCACCATTCGGTGAGTACTTTGTCTTTGGCGTCAGTGGCCAAAAACTACTTCATGATGGAAGTTCTTAAATCCTTCTATGTTTGTGGAGCTTCTCCATTTGCCCATAGGCTAGACCACCATTGCCTGGTGGACTTTTGAAAATGCATAGATACATGGCATAGCTTAGAGGACTCTGTGAAGCCCTCATCTCCACACCCCAAGTTGAACTGTTGGATGAAGGCCAAGACTTTGTCCATAGCACCAAAGGTGCCATCGTAGTTAAGGAAAAAGATGTTCTTTTCTCCCTCTTTGAATTTTTTGAGCTTGGATGACCTATTCCACGCGGCATAGGATTTCCTATGGACTCTTCTTTTCGGTGGTTCAAAAGCTGCACCAACACTTTCTTCAGAAGAGGAAGAATTCGAGGAGGATCGAGAAGAGGGTGACCTCTTTCTCGCCTTTTTCTTCCCTTGTTCCTCCTTGTCTGCACCATCACTTTCTTCATAAGAGGAAGAGGATGAAGAAGATGGAGAATAGTGTGACCTCTTTCTCACCTTTTTCTTCTCTTGTTTTTTCTCGTCCCTCTTTGAATTATGGTGTAGAGAAGTTTGCAATGGTCTTCTCTGTTTAGGGGGTGTTGGAGAGCGTTTTTCCCACCGTCTATGTGGAGCCATCTCCACCAAGGTGGAGATTCACTTATTTCTCATTCTTTTGATGGGGGCTCTACCATTGAAACTTGAGTTCTCCTTTGGGAAGGAGATCCGTCATCAAGTAGTATATTTTTGAGCCCTTCATATGGATCCACTTCTTCTTCCCTTATCAGAATGAGGCCTGTTTTGGATGTCTCACAAGGAGGCTTCCTAGGTACTCTCTCTTCTTGTTGGGGAGTTTGGATAATCCCATGAGCACGTAGCTGCCGTTGCACTTCACTTTGGAGGGATGGATTTCCCATGGCTTGTTGAAGCCTAGTAACAAGGTAATTAACAAGCATAGAGGCATCATTAGTAGCATGTTCATTAGCAAAATCAAAGCTATCAACATTACTTTCACTCTCTTTACTATTTTCATCCATTCTAACAACTTTTAGGTGTAAATTTTTAAGTGTACTTTGGCACTTCAAGCCCTAGTTGCTACTCCTCTTAACCCCTTTAGAAAAGCACTCAAGCTCGTGTACCAATGGCTCAAATATCATTAATTGCAAGGAATACAAGAGAGGGTCTTTCACCACCAAAATAGTACCGGCTCCTATCAAGCTAGCTATAGGCAAGCCCCGTAGGACTCCACTATTAAAACCATAGCTCTCAACTGTGATGTCCCATTATCTCCACAAAGTGGGTACACTGCAAGGCTGAAAAATCCCTATTCTACTTACTCAATTTCAGTTAATAATACCAACCATTTATAGTTAGCTTGAGGACCTCTCTTCTTGAGCAAGAAAAGAGAAACCTTGTGCTCTCATACCAATGAATGACATAGTGAGAATTTCATTAAGAATAGATTCCTAATGAGCATAGCAAGAGTGCTTGGATGGAGAGAGAAACAAAAGCAGAACACCTAGTTAGGTATGCAAAATACTTCAAAAAGAGAGAGATTAAGCTATTGACAACAGTTGAGGACTGGATTCACATGGAGCCGTCGCCCCCCCCTCAAAAAGGCTTTGTATTATAGGTTTCCCCCATTGAGGGAGACATTTTACAATACAATACTTTGTGTTCCTTCAATAACTTGATGGTGCAATGAAGATGGAAGCTTCAAGCACCAAGCTTACACTTGAAAACACAACATCAATTCCCTCACGGTCTTAGAACCAAGACCTCACACACCTTCGAAGATGGTGAGAGCTAGCAGGGTATGAGAGTAGATCAAGAGGAAGAAGGAGTATTCTCACGAGAAAAACGTATGTCTCCTCACAGAATCACTCTTAATAGCTTAACATAGCTTAGTAATTAGCATGTTAGAGGAGATGAGCATGCATGGAATCTTGGCTCTTGGTTGGACTTGCATCACAAAGCCAAGAGTTGCTGGTGTAGGCCTCCTTTCTCACAAGCTTGGAGTAGATGATGAGCTTTCCATTAAATCTTGAGAAGGATATAGTGTTCTTTTCTTCACACATGAGCTTGTGTGAGTGTGTGTGTGATAATGCCTTGCAAAAATCACCCCCTTCTCTCTCTTGGTTGACCCCTCTTGATATTTTCTCATGCTGGCATCCTATTGGCCCTTGCAAAGCTTATCCAATGTGTGAGTGTGTGTGTGATAATGCCTTGCAAAAATCATCCCCTTCTCTCTCTTGGTCGACCCCTCTTGATATTTGCTCATGCTGGAATCCTATTGGCCCTTGCAAAGATTATCCAATGACAATTAAGAAGCATAAGTGACAGCCTTGTGACATGTGTCCCCCTTTCCCCTTTTGTGAGAGATTTAGGTATTTAAATAATGCAATTAAACTCTCACTGGACCTCTTAGTCTTGTGGCCAATAGGAATTAGATAAGCCATTGGGCTATTGAATGCTCATTGGACCCCTTGGGAGACTGTCCAATAGTCTTCTAGAGAGCTTAATTTCTATTGGTTATTTTATTAAGTGTTTTTAAATGAATTAAATTAAATTTATTCTAGGCTAATTCTCATTGGTCCACCTCTATGGCCATCCAATCGGATTTGAATGCACCTTGGGGGCAACTTGGCTAGGAAGCTGACATGTGTCCACTATGCCCTTTGTGTAAAGGAGCTTGGACGAGTGTGTGTGTGTGGGTGTGTATCTTTCTCATCCCCTACAAATATGGCTCGCCCCCTTCTAGATAGGGATGTGGGAAGACTTTTGAGTCTTTCCACAAGCATCCAATTTTCCCTAAGGTTTGACAATTGAAGATTTTATTTTATTTTGGAACCTTAGCATTTTGGAAGTCTTAATGGGCTGAACCTTAGGGTCTTTGAAGCCCATTTATTCACATTGCTCTTTTTCAGATGGCCCCACTTTGCATCCCTATTTTCCCTCCTTTTGATCCCTACTGTGACCAGTCTGCCAGCCTAACCAATATTCTAGCTTTTTCTCCCCTAGTACTTCCCCATATTAAATGATGAGTTTAACATGAGAAAATCATTTAGGAGAATTAGATATTAGTTATTATGACATTACCTCTCTCTTGAAATCATAGTCGTCCTCGACTATGAGGTAGAGAAGGTAAAGCCTAGTCATTAATCCATTGGATAGCCGATAGAGGATCCCTATTTTACCCTATGACATCGTCCCACAATGGATGACTAGTCCATTTGGTGCTTTTGATAGCATTAGCTGTCGCAAGCATGTCTGTACATTAGTCCGTACCAATCTTCCATAGTAGAGTGACAAGCTCTACTTGGTGTTCGAGAGACGTCATCTCCGTAGACATGATCCTAAGCATGCATACTTCTTAACATTTGTGCACAATAAAGAAAAAGAGATTCTTATAAGACAAAACAATTTGTTTATTTAAACATTTTTACATTTGCTTACTCTAGGGAAGCATTGTAATAATTGACAAGGTTTAGGTTATCCTTTAATTGTATTGCTTACATCCATCTAACATCTTCAAAGGGATAGTTCTTAAACTTAATAAGATACCGTCCGATAATCTTACCGCCTCTCAATACCTTGTCTTCATGTCACAAAATGGAGTCGGGATACAACACTTATTCTGGGTCCTCGATCTCCGGTGGGTCTTCAATAGTTGGTTCTTGAGGTGGATCTTCTTTGTAAGGCTTTAAGGCTCACATGGAAAGCATTGTGTACAAGCCACTGACTGTGCAACTTGAGTTGATAGGCCATCTCATTGATTGGTCTAAGAATGTGGAAGGGACCATAGTACCTTTTTGCTAATTTAGCATAGTACTTTTGGTGTCCCGTAGGATTCCTACCCGTTGTGTGCCTTATCGAGCCTTGGGAGATTTAAGTATGACCCAATCATTTTGTTTAAAGGCTTGAGCTCTTATGTGCTTATCAGTAGACCTTTTGCCTTTGTTGTAAGATAGAGATAGAATCCTTAATCTTTTGGAAAGATTATTGTAGGTCTCTGCTATACTTATTTGCAACGAAGACCTTCCCATGTACCTTAAGTAGCAGGGGACTTTTAGATTTTCCCTCAATTACCTCAAAAGGTGCTATTTTGGTGGAGGTATGTATATTGTTATTGTAGGCATACTCCACTAACGGTAAGTACTTCTCCCGTTAGGACCTTTAATCTACTTCCATTACAGAGGCTTTTAGTAGATCAAGAATTGTTAGGTTAGATATTTCACTTTGGCCATCCGTTTGTGGGTGATAGGCCAAAGAGAAGTTTATCCTTGTCCCTAAATTCTCAAAGAAACCCTTCCAAAAGTTACTAGTCATTCTAGGATCTCTATTGGACACTATGGACATTGGGAAGCCATGATACTTGAAGATTTGTGATATGAAGAGGGTTGCCATTTGATGGGATTTGATAGTTCTTTTGATAGGTATAAAATGAGCTTATTTGTTGAACATGTCTACTATCATCCATATTCTCATATTCCCATGGATAGACTTACATAATCCAAAGATAAAATCCATGGATATGCTCTCCCATGGTGAATTAGGGATTGGCAAAGGCTGAAGCAATCCAGGTTGCTTTCCTCTATCAAACTTCCTCTTTGGCCATACCACACATTTAGAAACATACTCTTGTATGTTTGCTTTCATGGCAAGCCAATAGAAATATGTTTCTATCCCTTTTAGGGTAGACTGAATCCCTCTATGCCCCGCATAAGGAGGAGCATGAGATTCATAGATTAATTCCTCACGTAGTGAGTTAGGAACGCATAGTCTATTGCCATATAGAATATAACCATCTTGTAAGGTAAATGGTTCTTCTTTCTTCCCTAGTGCAAGGGATAAAATCGCATCTCTAAAATCGGGATCAATAGCGTACTCACATATCATAGAAGATAGATCATTGTGAGTTGCTATGGAGACCGCATTCACTCTCGGCCGTCTTGAGAGTGCATCGGCTACTTGATTATTCTTGCCAGCAATGTGAGCAATATGAAAATGAAATTGCAAAAGGAAATTTTCCCACCTCATTTGTTTCTTGGAGAGCTTGGTCCACGTCATGAAGTAATTAAGGCTTTGGTGATTCATTTGCATAAAGACAGGAGTCTCCAATAAATAGTGCTTCCATGAATGCATGTAGGACTGCGAGGAGTTCCTTTTCATATATTCCTAGAGCTTGCTCAACAGGGTCGAGCCTTCGACTTTTGTAGGCTATGACATGCCCTTCTTGGAGTAAAACAGCTCCAAGGCAATCACCACAAGCGTCACATTGGACCTCAAATGGTTTTGAGAGATCCGACAATGTAAGCATAGGTTTAGAGATAAGCTTTTCTTTAAGCTTTTTGAAAGCATTGTTCTCCTTGGCAGACCATGTATACCTAATTTTTTTCTTTGTTAGGTCATGTAATGGTCCTGCAATTTGTGAGAACGTTTCTATGAAGCGTCTATAGTATGCACACATACCTATAAAGCTTCTTAGTTCATGTAGATTCCTTGGATTAGGCCATCCTTTTATTACCTCTAGCTTTGATGGATCCATTTGGATGCCATCCTGAGAGATAATATGAACTAAATACTGAATCTCTTGTAAGAAAAACTCATTTTTGTTTTGATTAGTATAAAGTTTATTCTCTCATAAGTCTTGAAATATTACCTGGAGGTGTTTCTTGTGTTCGTCTAGTGAATTAGAGTACATGATTATATCATCAAAGAACACTCCAGTAAAGGTTCGGTGAGGCTTGAAGAGCTTCTCCATCAAGCCGTTAAATGTGGCTGGTTCATTGGTTAAGCCAAAAGGCACGACAATGTATTCATAAAGACTAAATGTAGTGCGAAATGCGGTCTTTACAATGTCTTGATCTACTATCCTTATTTGATGGTAGCCACTTTTTAGGTCAATCCTCTTAAGTAGGTCGACCCTTGTAGCTTATCAAATAGGTCTTCTACCCGTGGCGGCGTGGGAAACCTATTCTTAATAGTCATCCTATTTAGTGCTCTATAGTTGACACACATACGATATGTGCCGTCTTTCTTTTGCACGAATAACATGGGTGAACAAAATGGAGATGAGCTAGGACTAACCATGCCCTTCTCAACTAACTCATGCGCTTGCCGCAAAATCTCGTCTTGTTGAGCTTGGGAAACTCTATAAGGAGGTTTATTAGGTGGTGAACTTCCTGGAAGAAGTTTAATTGCATTGTCATCATTGCCTCATTTAGGAGATAGTTCACAAGGGATGTCGTCAATAAAAATATCTTGAAATCCCTTGAGAAAATTGGATAATTGTAATTCCTTGTGATTGTTTATATTTTCTTTTGCTAAAGCATTAGGTTCATTTTGAGAATATTTAACAAAAATCATGTAGACGGAAATAGAGCTCTTTATTGACTTATTTAAATCTTGCGTATGTACAATGGGTATGGTGTTACCCAACTCCTTAGAATCTATGGACATATCTTTTTCCCTAAACCTAAAGTAGATTTGCCTTTCATGGAGTTTAACCTTGGCAGCCATGAGATCAAACCATGGTGCCCCTAGGATTACATCCTTGTGCTTGAGAGGAGAGATAAAGAAGTCATCCTTGTCCACTAGCTTTGGACATGGAGCCTCAATTTCCTAATTAAGGGTGTGCCTGAGGCTTCTTGCCCCATGAAAGCACCATCGACGGGTAGGACATCTCCCATCTCACATGCTTGGATGCCTAGCTTAGTGGCCAACTCTGTGGATATGAAATTGTGAGTAGAACCAGGGTCAAAGGGAATAAAAGCATCATGTTCATTTACCTTTCCCCAAGCATGGCATAGAGGATATCCTTTGTGCTGAGCATCCTCTTCTTGGATTTTGACCAAGGTAGCTCTAGGAGGCTCATTTTGTGTATTCTTGTGGGGACAAGCATGATAAGCATGCCCTTGCTCCTCGCACTTGAAACAACGGTTATCTTTACGATAACGCCCAAGCTCTTCAAGAGAGAGTTTATTTTTTCCTTTATAAACTCCCTTCTTCTATCTTTGTTGTTGTTGGCATTGACTTTGGGAGACTTTTGGACATGGTCCTTCCCCTTAGGCTCGTTATTACGATCCTTGTTCTCTGTGGGCTTAAGATTTCTCTTAGTCCCTTGTCGGAAATGGATTCGTGAAGCCACCATGGTATGGTACGGTATGACCACAAATATGGTGCATGGCCTATGGGAGTTGACATACTCCGCCATATCTTTAGTTAAACCCGCACATAATTGTTTTTTTGCTCTCCAAAATCCATCTTTTTGAAGACAATGGCTTTGAGATGTAAGTCCCAAAACTTGTCTACATATTTTTGAATAGATTCATAGGGAGAGAGCTTCAAGCTTTGCCATTCAGTGCGTACTTTTTCTTTGGCATCGGTGGCCAAAAACTACTTCATGTGATGGGAGCTCTTAAAGCTTTCCATGTTTGTGGATCTTCTTCGTTTGACCGTAGGCTAGACCACCATTGCCTGGCGGACTTTTGAAAATGCATAGCTACATGGCGGAGCTTAGAGGACTCCCTGAAGCCCTCATCTCCAAATGCCACATTGAATTGTTGGATGAAGGCCAAGACTTTGTCCATAGCACCAAAGGTGCCATCGTAGGTAAGGAAAGAGATGTTCTTTCCTCCCTCTTTGAACTTTTTGAGCTTGGACGACCCCTTCCACGTGGCATGGGATTTCCTATGGACTCTTCTTAGGTGGTTCAAAAGCTGCACCATCACTTTCTTCACAAGAGGAAGAATTCAAGGAGGATGGCAAGAGGGTGACCTCTTTCTCACCTTTTTCTTCTTGTGTTCCTCCTTGTCTGCACCATCACTTTCTTCATAAGAGGAAGAGGATGAAGAAGATGGAGAATAGGGTGACCTCTTTCTCGCCTTTTTCTTCTCTTGTTTTTTCTCGTCCCTCTTTGAATTATGGTGTAGAGAAGTGTGCGATGGTCTTCTACGTTTAGGGGGTGTTGAAGAGTGTTTTGCCCACCGTCTTCGCGCAGCCATCTCCATTGAGGTGGTAGGAGATTTACTTCTTTCTCATTCTTTTGATGGTGGACTCTACCATTGAAACTTGATTTCTCCTTTGGGAAGGAGATGCATCATCAAGTAGTAGATTTTTGAGCCCTTCGTACGGATCCTCTTTTTCTTCCCTTATCGGAATGAGGCCTCTTTTGGAAGTCTCACAAGGAGGCTTCCTAGGTACTCTCTGTTCTTTGTGAGGAGTTTGGATAATCCCATGAGCATGTAGTTACTATTGCACTTCACTTTCGAGGGATGGATTTCCCATGGCTTGTTGAAGCCTAGTAACAAGGTAATTAACAAGCATAGAGGCATCATTAGTAGCCCTTTCATTAGAAAAATGAAAGCTATCAATGTTAATTTCACTCTCTTTACTATTGTCAGCCATTCTAACAACTTTTAGGTGTAAAATTTTTATGTGTACTTTGGCACTTCAAGCCCTAGTTGCTACTTCTCTTAACCTGTTTAGAAAAGCACTCAAGCTCCTGTACTTGTGGCTCAAACATCATTAATTGCAAGGAATACAAGAGAGGGTCTTTCACCACCAAAATAGTACAGGCTCCTATCAAGCTTCCAATAGTTCAATAGTGCTTAAGGCGTAGGAAAGCCCCACAGGACTCCATTTTTAAGACCATAGCTCTCAATAGTGATGCCTCGTTAGCTGCACAAATCAAGCACACTGCAAGGCTAAAAAATCTCTATTCTACTTACTCAATTGCAATTAATAATACCAACCATTTATACTTAGCTTGAGGACCTCTTTTCTTGAACAAGAAAAGAGAAACCTTGTGCTCTGATATCAATGTAGCATTTCATGATCTAGTAACTTGTGTATGGTAGACAATAACATAGACATAGTGAGCATTTCATTAAGAATAGATTCCTAATGAGCATAGAAAGAGTGCTTGGATGGAGAGAGAAACAAAAGCATATCACCTAGCTAGATAGGCATGAACAATACTTCAAAAAGAGAGAGAGATTAAGCTATTGACAACAGTTGAGGACCTGATTCACATGGAGCCGATGGTTCCCCCTCCAAAAGGCTTTGTATTATAGGTTTCCCCCATCAAGGGAGACATTTTACAATACAATACTTTGTGTTCCTTCAATAACTTGCTGGTGCAATGAAAATGGAAGCTTCAAGCACCAAGCTTACACTTGAAAACACAACATCAATTCCCTCACGGTCTTAGAACCAAGACCTCACACACCTTCAAAGATGGTGAGAGCTAGCGGGGTATGAGAGTATCGAGAGGAAGAAGGAGTATTCTTACGAGAAAGAGGTATGTCTACTCACATAATCACTCTTAGTAGCTTAGCATAGCTTAGTAATTATCATGGTAGAGGAGATGAGCATACATTGAGTCTTGGCTCTTGGTTGTATTTGCATCACAAAGCCAAGAGTTGTTGGTGTAGGCCTCCCTTCTCACAAGCTTGGAGTAGATGATGAGCTTTTTATTAAATCTTGAGAAGATAGTCTTATTTTCTTCACACATGAGCTTGTGTGAGTGTGTGTGTGTGTGATAATGCCTTGCAAAAATCAGCCCCCCCTCTCTCTCTTGGTCGACCCCTCTTGCTATTTGCTTATGCTGGCATCCTATTGGCCCATGCAAAGCTTAGCCAATGACAATTAAGAAGCACAAGTGATAGTCTTGTGACATGTTTCCCCCTTTCCCCTTTTGTGAGAGCTTTAGGTATTTAAGTAATGCAATTAAACTCTCATTGGACCTCTTAGTCTTGTGGCGAATAGGAATCAGACAAGCCATTGGGATGCTGAATCCTCATTGGACCCCTTGGAAGACTATCCAACAGTCTTCTAAAGAGATTAATTTCTATTGGTTCTTTTATCAAGTGTTTTTAAACGAATTAAACTAAATTTACTCTAGCCTAATTCACATTGGTCCGCCTATATGGCCATCCAATGCACCTTGGGGGAAACTGGGCTAGGAAGCTGACATGTGTCCACTATGCCCTTTGTGTAAAGGGAGCTTGGAAGAGTGTGTGTGTGTTTCTCTCTCATTTCCTACAAATATGGCTTGCCCCCTCCTAGATAGGGATGTTGGAAGACTTTTGAGTCTTCCCACAAGCACCCAATTTTCTCGAAGGTTTGACCATTGAAGATTTCATTAATTTTGGAACATTAGCATTTTGGAAGTTTTAATGGTCTGAACCTTAGGGTCTTTGAAGACCATTGATGCACATTGATATTTTGCAGATGGCCCCCCTTTGGATCCCTACTATGACCGGTCTGTCAGCCTAACCAATATTCTAGCTTTTTCTCCCCTGGTACTTCCCCATATTAAATGATTAGTTTAACATGTGAAAAGCATTTAAGAGAATTAGATATTAGTTATTATGACAATATGTCTTCAAATGGACCCTCAAGAACAGACAACAACTTCAAAAGACCATGTTGCTTACCCCGAGGACCCTTGACTATTCGACAATCTTGATAAACAATCTTGCCTACCTCCCAAATGGAAAATGTGGTGTTGGCAGATACGCCACGATGGACGTCATCATAGCGAGAACTCACCTAAGGATGGAGCTCGAAGTGCAAGCGCGTGGAAGCAAGCAAAGGGTGTCAACCTCTACTCGACCGACTAATGACTACTTCCTACAGAGATATCAAATCTACATGCCATCGGTTCTGTGATTGTGAGAGTCTCCTATGATGCTACCGCAAGCCAAAAGCCCATTAGACATTCTCGAAACGTTACGAAACTTGAGGGATATCCTATCAACACCAATAGGCCACTCTCCCTAAGGTCCGTGACCCAAAACCCTACCCAAAAACACCCGGTGCAGAGTCACGTAGGATGTATGACAGGTTTTTGCAGGTCGACGTTTCTGAAAACTAAGATGCCTAATACATAGCTCTACTCGCTCTGATCGCGTGGATATGCTGAAATGCAAAAATGGACAACATTTACTCACCGAAACTCCAAAAGTAGCTCGCGGGTGAATCTGCCAAAACATAGACAAACGCGCGTGATGTAAGCATCAACGTGTAGCTCTCCTCGTGGTCAACACACAGTTGCTCTTCGTTTGTGATTCTGACCATCGTAGCTCTTGTAGAATACACACACACACACACACTCTCTCTCTCGCAGTCTCCCAATCGACACAACAGATAAGATTATTAGAAGTCTCTTTATAAAGCTTTAGGTTTTGGTTTATATACTAAACCTTAGAAAACCTAATGTCCGGCCAAAATGACTTGATTTGTCCCTAGGCTTCTATAGAGCTTAATTACAACACCGTGAGCTGGATTTGCTCATCCAACAAGCATCTGTGGCCCAAAATACAATTGCTGACTTAAAATATGAAGTTCCTGTAAACATTACAAAAGTGGCCGTAATGGCTCAAAATGATAATAACGGGATATTTGATGATGTCCATGAGCTTGTATCTTCACATTACAACATCCATCATCATCTTCATCACTTCATCAGCATCTTCATATGAAATCTTTAGAGAATCTTTGAGGAATCTTCATGGAATCTTTGTGGAAGTGTTGTTGAAAGGTTGACGTGTCAACAATCTCCCCCTCCGAATTCTTGTCGTCCCCGACAAGACCCTATGTCTGCAGTGGACTTGAAGAGTGCTTCATTTTTTGGTGTTAGTTGAAGCTTTTCTTGTTGCAGTTGCTTCTACTCGATGCTTTGTATGTTGTAGAGTTACATTTTTCTTGTACATGTAGTGTAGTTGAATCCATAGCTCTCCCCCTCCGATTGGTTGTTGTATCGTGAATAAGTCGAGTGAGGTTTGTTGTTGCAGCAAGTCTTTATCATGGCAGCTTTGTATTGTTTGTTCTTTGGGTGTCATCCTGCACGTGTACCTGTAAACTTGAAGCCTTTTTGAATTTTTTTTGGGCCGCTCCCCTTTGATTTTCTAGTTGATGATCATGTAGTTGTTTGGGGATGCCGTTGGTCTGCTTTTTTGTGTTTATATAAAAAATAAAATGTGGCGTATATTACAAAATGAAGGTCTTGGATACCTGGATAGGACTAAAGGGAAAAACCCAATGAGAAAAAATGCCTTTAGTCACAATTAAATGTGAGGATATATGTACTTATGTTTTGATGTAACCGAGTTTTGTTGAGTTAAAGTACTTATGGCCGTATGGCTACTATTATTGACTGGATATACATTGGATAAGTGTTAGTAGCTTGAATTCAGAGTCGTTGTTGTTGAGCAAATGCTTATGAAACTTGTTACCGCTTTGTCATCATCATTTTGTTGTGTAAGAACAAATCGTGTCAAATGCAAATGTCCAATGATGGGACATTATATATACTTGCACAGATAGATGCATGGAAACAATATGTTGTGTGAGAAGAGTTTGAATGGGTGCTTCCAAGAGTGAACATAGCTATAGAAGCAAAAATATATTTGACTTCAGGAGCTGCCGTTACTCACAAGAAGGGTTGTTGATGCTCGAGGTTTTTTTCACTCTCCTCACTATGTACATGTGCGTGAGTGTTTTTTGGACTACTCCGCCACTCCACCGATTAAAATAATTAGACTTTGACTCTTATGCTCACCTATCCAGCATGAGTGACATGACTTATATATGCTCAACTCTTCCAGCTTGAGCTATAATCTATATATCTAGACTCATAGACCACAAAAATATTAAGACATGAAGCTAGGGTCTGATGCTTGCTCATTTAGTGGCTCAACTGCCCGACTCTTGACTCCTATGCCATGATTTTTATGGCGACTTGACTTACTTCTCGGAAGCCTTTGACCAAGAATAGGTTTTGAAATTCAAAACTCCCATCCTCGAAGAGAGGATTTGTAAAGGACCATCCTGGCAATATTGGTTTCTTTTGCCATACCTGGGTGACCTTGGTTGTCAAAATTTCTTTTTGTTGTTGTTGGTCCCTTGGTTGAGAAGATTGGATCGCTCCATTCTCTGTAACACTTTGTCCATCATGTCTTGACATTTCTTGAGAGCTAGAGCTGACTTCAATTTTCTTCGGTATGTGTTGTTCTTTTGGCACCCATTTGTATCTGCATCCTGTGATTAGCGTGTCTTTGCATATATCCTTTGCCTTGACTGTGACATTGTCCTTGATTTTGCCTTCCATGAAATTGCGATTATTTTCAAGTTGAAGTCGTCTGATTGAAGAATGTTTACTTGGCATCTTTGGTAGCCAAATTCTCATATTTCCTTGATAGTAACCTTGTGCTTGAAGAATTGTAGATGGCACTTCCCATGATGTTTGTGATGTCATCTTGAGATGTACAAGAGTGTCATTTGTGGGATTTTGTACCGATGAAGTCCGATGATGTTGTGAAGGCCAGTTTGATTTGAAATTTCCTATGTACTTGTGACGGGCCTTGTTGGTTGGTCTCCTTTGGTGAGAGGAATATGAGCCTTGTTGCTGTTGCGGTCGCTTTTTGAAGCCTTTATTTACTACATAAGCTGAGATTTTTGGTTTTGGTAACCAAATTTGCTTGTGACCTTCATAATAGCCTTGCTCTTCCAGTATGTATTGGGAGGCTATCCAACCTATGTGCGTACCTTCCATGTGTTGGCTACGATCATCTACCCATATTGGGTCCTTGACTTTGATTTTTTCAGCTTTGATGTAGACCTTTGAAGATTTTTGTCGACGATGATCTCGCAGTGTAGGGTATTTTGGTTGAAAAACTTTCTTTGGAGTCTGCCTTGGGCGTGGAAGCGTATTGACCGTTGATGTAGAAGCATTATCTTGAACCTGAGTGGGTTGGACTGAAGACTTTGATTGAAGAGGATGCGTGTGTTGGTAGGAAATTTGTGTGCTAACTTTAGCTTTTCCTTTGTCAGCACCCGATAATCTTGGAGCGGTTGTAGGCTGGCTTTCTTGAGAGCTAGTCTTGATGACCATTGTTGAAAATCTAGGTTCTTCTTCAACTGTCTTTGCCCATTTCTTGGACAAAATCAAATGTGTGCTCATTTTCGATGAATCCACCACTATGAATTTGTCTTTAATGACCTTTGACCGTAGTTTAAGGGTGGCTTCTGCAATCCCCAAACTTTTGACCTCGATTCCATGTGATATGGAAACCTTTACCTGAATTTCATACAACTCTGGCTTATCTAGAAATAACCATAGCCCATAAAACATGACATTCGTAGTGGCAGTGGAATCTATCTCTGCCGTGAAATTGGACTTCATTTTCTCATGCACATCCAATGAGAATTTAATCTTCTTGTAGGCTGCCAAGTAACTGATGTTATCTTTGCTTTTGGTACTTGTCTTGGACTTTTGTGCCTTGGAAGCTTTGTCATCCTCTTGTATGTTGAACTTCTTTGTCATTTGACTGGTTGTAGCATGTCCCAAGTTCTTACTATCTTCTGATCTATAGCTTTGGGGATGGTCTATAGCCTGAGCTGCTTGTTGGTCTTCATTGCTAGTTTCTGACTGTGACGCCTTGATTCTTGATTTCAGAAGCTCTCTGTCACTATTTACTTCTTCTAGCACTTGAAGGCCATTCAATGGTGACTTTTCTTCTTGGAAATCTTTTGAAGCTTGTGTAGTAGGATGTTGAGGTTGTCTCTCTTCTTCTGATGCAACGGTCGCTGTGGCCTTTGGTTCACATTGCTCCATGGGTTCTTGTAGAGTCTCTGTTTGAAAATATTCATTCATATCCTACATTGCTTGTCCTTGGTAGTCAATATTGGAGTCAGTCATTTCCTGTTCTTCGGTGGGTTCTAAGACTTCAGCTACATCATCTTTTAGCTTCTGCTGGTCTTTGATTTCTTTAACCACCACTGTAGATTCCAAAGTAGAGGAATTTCCTTGTGGAATTTCAGCTTCATTCGTTGAATTTTCTTGCATGCCTTCCGCTTGTGACGTGGCATTAAGATTTGATGTTACCTCTGCCACCTCTTCTTGGGTTGACTTACCATCTTCAGAATCTTGGCTTCTTTTGCTCTCGAACCTTGACTGCGAGATTCATCTTCATCAGCTTGTGGATGCTTTGACTTGTCCTCACTGAGGTTATTTAAGCGATCTTGAATTAGCTGATTCAATTGATCTTTTTTGAAAGCCTGATTCTCTATGATAATGTCGTTGACACCCTTGACTTCAAGAAACTGTGTCTTGAGCCTATCTTTTGTGCTCTGCGACAAGATCTGCTTCTTTTTTGGAGATCTCGTTGGGGATTCTTGCTTCCGTTCCCTTGTTGTCACGGTCTGAACTTTGCTTTTGGCTTGTTGCTTCTTCTTTTCCAGGTAGAGCTTTGTTGGGCAGTCCTTGATTAAATGACTCATGGCACACTAGTTGCAATATGCCTCTATCTCAGCATTTGCATTCTTTGGATGAGGCAGCTCTCCATAGTACTGTTGATAATGATTTCCTATGGTATCTCGATACAAATAAGACATCTGAGTTACATGCATGTACCTGTAGATTACGACTGACTTAGGTGTATCCACTTGCTTCGTCTCTTTATCCTCCATTGTCTTGTCCTTGAGAAGCTGAAAATAGCTTCCATTATTGCTTGCATACAAGATCAAATAACTATCCATTCTTTCTAGCAATCGTAATGCTAATTCTTTCATCAGTGTATGGTCTTTGACTTGGGGCTTTTGCATTGCCTTAGGGCTATGTTTTCGAGTTGATTTTGGCAAGGTTTTCACCAAGGGTGAAGATCAAACCGAATCTTTGTTTTCCGTTTCCTTGGATGGTGGTTTTGGATGGGGTCCAAGTATGTGACTTACAGGTTGCCCACAAATGTTAAACTCATCCATATTTTTCACATCGCTATTTCATAGTGCCTACCGTATTTTTCCACCACAATGACAGCTTGACCTGACCTTCTATATTTGGCATTGTGAATTTCCGGTGGTCTCTCCTCCGGCTCGGCATCTTCCAATGCTTCTTGAAATTCCACTTGGGCTCCTGAAAAGGACACTGCTTCTTGTAAAACACTCTTCAAGAGATAGGGTCTCTTTGTTGAGTTTGAACTCCCCCCATCCGAGAGGGTTCCATATCTGATTTTGGCATCTATTTAATGCCTGATGATATGACTTCTTGTGCTTTGTTAAGTAGCTCTTGAGATTGAGGTAGTTCTTTTTGAAGTTGTGCTATCTTCATAGGTGATACTTCTGGCGTATTCCCTGTTTGTGAAATTTGGTGTGTTTGTGCTTTGTCTTGTGCTGGTGCGGTGCACGAGATTTGTGCCGTGTCTTTCCATGTGGTGTCTTGTGTTGTGCCTTATTGTGTGTCATGTGGTGTGTCACTCATTTGTGTAGTGATAGCTGTAGGTGTCAATTCTTCCAGGTGCGTAGTTAGAGGTAAACCCATGACGAGATGGTATACATTACCACCTTTAGACATGTAGTCTTCTCCTCTTGAGCCAAACGCTTCTGCTGCAAAAGAATGATTGTTTTCTACAGGAACTTCATGATTTGTGACAGCCCTGTAGTATCGACCGTCTTCGTCTTCGTCTCCATAGAGGGTACCAATTTTCCGTTTTCCATCTTGTGCTTTGTACAGAAAACAACTTGGAGGATATGTGTAGATATCTGTAAGTTGATCTTTGTACAACATTTCTGTCTCATTGTCGATGTATTTTCCGTGCCTCATGTAAATTGATCCCAGACAGTCTTCCATGAAATCTGGATGTGGGTGTAGTACATTCTTCGCTGTTTCAACTTCCACATATTGAGACGTCCAAGTTTCCTCTGTATCTTTCTTTGTCTTGATGTACAAATTCTGATTGACATCCTCATAGCATGGCAGTCCTTTGTAGTGGCCAATCAGATAGATCCAAATTTTCTCTCTTGTAATTTCTGTGGATGTACTTGAAGCTTCATCTCGGCTGGTCTGATTCCTTTGAGACGCCATTGCTTTCGTCTTGACTCCCTTGTTGTACTTGTTCAGTGATAGCTCTGATTGCTTGCCTCAATGCTAATAAAAATTATTAGCACCCTTGTGTCGGTCTTTTTCGCTTGAGGTCCTTCAGCTTTTGTGGATGCCTTAATCTTTGAGTTTTCTGAACTGGGCTTTGCTTTCACTGCTTGAACTTCTTAGCTCCCTTGCTTGCCAAGACTGATACTGACTTATATGGCTGCTTGCTTTTCCTAGAGCTTTTTAGCGGGCCTCGATCTATTGGAAGCACTGTGATAAGTTATGCAACTTACCACTATACTACAACGACTGCTCCCTTCGTAGCGATTCTTGAGTCGAGCTAACCTGTGTTCACTTTAGCACACAATCTGCAAAATTCTATTTAGCTGGCAAACTTTTTCAAAATGAATGCAAAAATTCTTGATGTGCCTTTGACGGCCACACTTGTTCTTTGAGCTTGGAAGTGACTTTTAAGTTCTCTTTTAGCTAAACTAAAGTTAAGCTAGCACAAGAGAATTATGCACAAGTTGCAGCAATTTGCCAGTAAAAATCTTGTGTTAAAGTTCTCCAAAACTTGCGACTGTTGTTGCAAAATCAAGAGTCCTTGTGTATGGTCTTACTGCTACCAGATTTGTGTATGGATGCTCAAATTTTACACTATCCCTTGTTAACTTTTACACCTTCCCGCGGGTGACCAATGGTTTTCCCAAAAGATAATTTCAATCTGC
Organism: Adiantum capillus-veneris; assembly: GCF_014529385.1. Classification (NCBI taxonomy): domain Eukaryota; kingdom Viridiplantae; phylum Streptophyta; class Polypodiopsida; order Polypodiales; family Pteridaceae; genus Adiantum; species Adiantum capillus-veneris. Next base: position 133,708,289 of record NC_140941.1, read on the forward strand.
TAACTTAGCAGTCTTTAATGGTCAATTAAAAGGCCTAGAGACCAAATCTGGTTTCAAATTTCAGCTTCCCGATGATGAAAATCTCACATGCACTCGTGTCCGCTCTAAGTCGATTTGAGCGGTCTGTTCCAGAGCCTGGGTTGACTCTAGCCGATGACCTTGCTTATGGCTCACTAGCCCCTCTCCTAGGGAAAAGTCAAAACTATGTTCAAAACAGTGACTGTTTTCTCACAATTCTTTCGAACTGTCGGTTTTAGACACTCCTGACTTCCGGATGTATTTTGAGGCCTTAAACGACGTTTTTTTCAAAGTTGACCTAAATGGTTCCCAAAGTCATACATTTTGTCATAATAATCAATATCTAATTCTCTTAAATGATTTTCTCATATTAAACTGATCATTTAATGTGGGGAGGTACCAGGGGAGAAAAAGCTAGAATATTGGTTAAGCTAGCAGACCGGCCACAGTAGGGATCCAAAGGAGGGAAAATAGGGATCAAAAGGGGGGTCCATCTGCAAAAGAGCCATGTGCAACAATGGGCTAAAAAGACCCTAAGGTTCAGCCCATTAAGACTTCCAAAATGCTAAGGTTCCAAAATTCAAAGGTTGTGTCCAAAGGTCAACCCTAGGGAAAATTGGATTCTTAGTGTGTGTACAAAAGTCTTCTTCAAAGCCTACAAAGGAGGGGGTGAGCCCATTTAGTAGGGGATGAGAGAGAAATCCACACACACACACACACAGAGAGGCTCCCTTTACACAAAGGGAATTAGGGACACATGTCAGCTCCCTAGGCCAGATGCCCACAAGGTGTGCCCAATTCCTATTGGAAGACCCTTGAAGTGGACCAATGAGAATTAAGCTAGAGTAAATCTAGTTTAATTAATTTAATAAAAGAAACCAATGAGAATTAAGTCTCCTAGAAGACTATTGGGCAGTCTCCCAAGGGGTCCAATGAGCATTCAGGAGCCCAATGGCTTGCCTGATTCCTATTGGCCAGGAGGCAAAGGGGTCCAATGAGAGTTTAGTTTAATTATTTAATTACCTAAAGCTCTCACAAAAGGGGAAAGGGGGACACATGTCAGAAGGCTATCACTTATGCTGCTTAACACCCATTGGGTTGACTTGGGGAGGTCCAATGAGGCAAAAGCCAGACCAATTTAGCAGGAAGGGCTCGCCCAAGAGAGAGAGAGGGGTCTGATTTTTTCTTGGCATTGACACACACACACACTCACACTTGACCATGTGTAAAGAAAGAATACTCTATCTCCTCCCAAGCTTTAATGGAGAGCTCATCACCTACTCCAAGCTTGTGAGATAGAAGCCTACATCGACACTCTCTTGGCATGTGGATGCAAATCCAACCAAGAGCCAAGCTTCAATGCATGCTCATCTCCTCTACCAAGCTAATTACTAAGCTAAGCTATGCTAATATGAGTGATTATGTGAGGAGATGTACATCTTTCTCGTAAGATACTCCTTCTTCCTCTCAATCTACTCTCATACCTTGCTAGCTCTCACCATCTTCGAAGGTGTGTGAGGTCTTGGGTCTGAGAACGGGGATAATTCAAGTTGTGTTTGATTAAGTGTTTTGCTTAGTGCATGAAGCTTCCATCTTCATTGCACTAGCTAGTCTTGAAGGAACACAAAGAATTGTATTGTACAATGTCTCTCTTGATGGGAGAAACCATAATACAAAGCCTTTTGGAGGGGGGACCGGCTCCATGCAAATCCGGTCCTCAACTGTTGTCGATAGCTTAATTTCTCTCCCTTTTGAAAGTATTGTTGATGGTATCTAACTAGGTGTTATGCTTTTTGTTGCTCTCTCCACCCAAGAACTCTTGTAATTCTCATTAGGAATCTATTCTAATGAAATGCCCACTATGTTCATGCTAATTTCCGCTACACATAAGTTTTTAGGCCATTAAATGTTACACATTTAGTTCAAGTTTTGCTCTAAGATCTGTAGTGTCGCTCTCAGGCTATGTTTTGATATAAAAACTTTTCTAATCCAATACCGTTTGTGAAAGTTATGGCCAAAATAGTGAAATGCAGTTTAGAATGGTCAAAATGAGTCCAAATTCAATTTTAAAAGAAGATTTGGGATCTCTGTGACACTGTGAACACCCCTGTATGGTCAAAATTACAATTGGATCCTAAAACTGGCCTAGGGACATCCTACGCCCAATTTTTTTTCTGCTCAGAATGAAGCAAGATTTGGTTCAAAGGTTCCCCTTGAGTCTAGCAACACAGTGGTATGCTCAGAATTTCATTTGAATGTCAAAATCACTCCAAACAAGCAATTTATGAATTTTTCGGTTTGTCACTTCGCCTTTTGAATTTTCGACATCAAAAACATGGGAAAACACTCAAGTCAACATGCTCCTAGAGTAAAACCTACTCTTTGAACACACTGGTGGTCTTAGAATTCCCAAATTCCTGCCCAAAAACCCTCTGGAGACATCCTACGTCCAAATTTTTTTCTGCTCAGAATGAAGCAAGATTTGGTTCAAAGGTTCCCCTTGAGTGTAGCAACACAGTGGTATGCTCAGAATTTCATTTGAATGTCAAAGTCACTCCAAACAAGCAATTTATGGATTTTTCGCTTTTGGACTTTGCCTTTTGACTTTTGGACATCAAAAACATGGGAAAACACTCAAGTCAGCACGTTCCTAGGGTAAAACCTACGCTCTGAACACACTGGTGGTCTCAAAATTCCGAAATTCCTGCCTAAAAACCCCCCTGGAGACAGCCTGCGTCCAAATTTTTTTCTGATCAGAATGAAGCAAGATTTGGTTCAAAGGTTCTCGTTGAGTCTAGCAACACCTTGGTATGCCCAGAATTTCATTTGAATGTCAAAATCACTCCAAACAAGCAATTTATGAATTTTTCGCTTTCTGACTTCGCCTTTTGACTCTTGGACATCAAAAACACGGGAAAACACTCAAGTCAACATGTTGCAAGGGTAAAACCTACCCTCTGAACACACCGGTGGTCTCAGAATTCCCAAATTCCTGCCCAAAAACCCCCTAGAGACATCCTACGTCCAAATTTGTTTCTGCTCAGAATGAAGCAAGATTTGGTTCAAAGGTTCCCCTTGAGTCGAGCAACACAGTGGTATGCTCAGAATTTCATTTGAATGTCAAAATCACTCCAAACAAGCAATTTATGAATTTTTCACTTTCTAACTTCGCCTTTTGACTTTTGGACACCCAAAACATGGGAAAACACTCAAGTCAACATGTTCCTAGGATAAAACCTACCCTCTGAACACACTGGTGGTCTCAAAATTTCCAAATTCCTGCCCAAAAACCCCCTGAAGACATTCTACGCCCAAATATTTTTCTGCTCAGACTGAAGCAAGATTTGGTTCAAACGTTCCCATTGAGTCTAGCAACACCTTGGTATGCTCAGAATTTCATTTGAATGTCAAAATCACTCCAAACAAGCAATTTATGAATTGTTTGCTTTCTGACTTCACCTTTTGACTCTTGGACATCAAAAAGATGGGAAAACACTCAAGTCAACATGTTGCTAGGGTAAAACCTACCCTGAACACATTGGTGGTCTCAGAATTCCCAAATTCCTGCCCAGAAACCCCCTGGAGACATCCTACGCCCAATTTTTATTTTGCTCAGAATAAAGCAAGATTTGGTTCAAAGGTTCCCCTTGAGTCTAGCAACACCTTGGTATGCTCAGAATCTCATTTGAATGTCAAAATCACTCCAAATAAGCAATTTATGAATTTTTCGCTTTCTGACTTTGCCTTTTGACTTTCAGACATCAAAAACATGGGAAAACACTCAAGTCAACATGTTCCTAGGGTAAAATCTACCCTTTGAACACACTGGTGGTCTCAGAATTCCCAAATTCTTGCCCAAAAACCCCTTGGAGACATCCTACGCCCAAATTTTTTTCTGCTGAGAATGAAGCAAGATTTGGTTCAAAGGTTCCCCTTGAGTCTAGCAACACAGTGGTATGCTCAAAATTTCATTTGAATGTCAAAATCACTCCAAACAAGAAATTTATGGATTTTTTGCTTTCTAACTTCGCCTTTTGACTTTTGGACATCAAAAACATGGGAAAACACTCAAGTCAACATGCTCCGAGGGTAAAACCTACCCTCTGAACACACTGGTGGTCTCAGAATTTCCAAATTCCTGCCCAAAAACCCCCTGGAGACATCCTACGCCCAATTTTTTTTTTGCTCAGAATGAAGCAAGATTTGGTTCAAAGGTTCCCCTTGAGTCTAGCAACACAGTGGTATGCTCAGATTTTCATTTGGACCTAAAAATCACCTTGAGACATCCTACGGGTAGGATATATTTTTGCTCAAAATGACTAGAAATTTTCACCCCAGCTTCTCCTTGTTGTGCTGATCACAGTGGTGTGCTCACATGGTGGTTTGGAGTCCTAAATCACCTTGAGACATCCTACGCGTAGCATGTCTTTTTGCTCTGTTTCAGCTCAAACTTGCATTGTAGCTTCCCCTTGATGTGCTAAACTCACAGCTATTTTTACTTTTTGATTTTGACACTTGTAGGTTGGCAAATGATCAAGAATCTGTTCCAAAAGCTTGATGTCTATTCTGATGAATTCCCAAGTCAAATCAACTCCAAATTGGACCAAATTTGCCTAGGAGGCTTATCTAAGGCTATATGACAGCATGGTATGGTCACAATAGAATTTTGGTCTCAGAATGAACACAAACTTGGACCAAAGATTCCCCTAGTCTTCAGCAACCCATTGGTATGCTTAGATTTGAGTTTGGATGTCAAAAGACCCCAAAACTAGCTATTCTTGCCTTTTGTCCGTCCAAAAACGCTAAAGTCTGTTTAATCTTCACTTTCACTGAGCCAAATGAGATGAAATTTATCACATGCACTCAATACAACATTTAGAACATGCCTATGGAGTCATCCTATGGTTTGGTCTCAAAATTAGGCCTTGGACATAATTTGGATAGGATGTCTGGCAATTCTCGTCTTTTGGCTTTAATCTATCAAAATTTGGTCAAATTTCCACTTTCCAGGTGAAAATAGGGTAGAACCTACCTTCTAAACACACTGGTAACCTCATATTTAAAAAAAAAAAGCCCAGATCACCCTGTAGACATCCTACGCGTAGGATGTCTAGCTTATTTTTTCAGACTGAAGTGTCCCTGATGCTTCCTTATGCTCTCAACAAGTGCAAGTATGCTTCACACTTGCAAAAACATGCAAAAATCACTCAATTTAAGCCTTTTCTGAAATTTTACGTTTTTTGACTCCGCCTTTTGGCTTTTGGACAACAAAAATAGGGAAAAACACTCAAGTCAATATGTTACTAGGGTAAAACCTACCCTCTGAACACACTGGTAACCTTAGTTTCCTCAAATTCCCTGCCAAAAGTTCCCTGGAGACATCCTACGCGTAGGATGTCTACTGTCTTAAAATGCAATTTTTTTCTGGCAGTAATACTCCTTATGCTCTGTAGAGCTCTCAGCAATAATCACAGAAACTTTTGGACTTCAAATTAGCTTCCAAACACAATTTACCGTCTTTCCTACTTAGTGTTTTCCACTTCTCTGATGAGCCTAAAAGCAAATAAGACATGCATAAAGTACTCTAGATCAGCAATGAAGATATCCTACTTACCCGACTCCTACTCATCATGTGAGATGGTGATTTTGATGTCTTCTCACACGGACTCTCAAGTCAACTTACAACCACATTTACCACTCCAACTCCTACTCTCTACACCACAACCTACTACTACCTAATAATACCTAAGACGAAGGATCTAGGCCAGGCACACGCTCCCTAAACTCCCTCTAAGACCAAAAGAGTCCACCACTCTCCGATCCTATCTAAAAAAATGAATATACTCTGGCAAGCCAGAGGGACCTCTATCCTCAAGGACTAGTCTCGGTCACCTACTTAGGGCCCTCGTCCCCGGCAGCAGAGCCAATGTTGGCAGATACGCCGCGACGGACGTCAGCATAGCGAGAACTCACCAAACATATAATGTCAACTGAGGATGGAGCTCGACCCGCAAGCGCGTGGAAGCAAGCAAAGGGTGTGAACCTCTACTCGACCGACTAATGACTACTTCCTACAGAGATATCAAATCTACATGCCATCGGTTCTGTGAATGTGAGAGTCTCCTATGATGCTACCGCAAGCCAAAATCCCATTAGACGTTCTCGAAACGTTATGAAACTTGAGAGATATCCTATCAACACCAATAGGCCACTCTCCCTAAGGTCCGTGACCCAAAACCCTACCCAAAAACACTCGGTGCAGAATCACGTAGGATGTCTGACAGGTTTTTGCAGGTCGACGTTTTTGAAAACTAAGATGCCTAATACGTAGCTCTACTCGCTCTGATTGCGTGGATATGCTGAAATGCAAAAACGGACAACATTTACTCACCGAAACTCCAAAAGTAGCTCGCGGGTGAATCTGCCAAAACACAGACGAATGTGCGTGATGTAAGCATCAACATGTATCTCTCCTCCTGGGCAACATGCAACTGCTCTCCATTTGCGATTCCGACCACTGTAGCTCTTGTAGCACACACACACACACTCTCTCGCAGTCTCCCAATCGACACAACAGATAAGATTATTAGAAGTCTCTTTACAAAGCTTTAGGTTTTGGTTTATATACTAAACCTTAGAAAACCTAATGTCCGGCCAAAATGACTTGATTTGTCCCTAGGCTTCTATAGAGCTTAATTACAACACCGTGAGCTGGCTTTGCTCATCCAACAAGCATCTGTGGCCCAAAATACAATTGCTGACTTAAAATATGAAGTTCCTGTAAACATTACAAAAGTGGCCGTAATGGCTCAAAATGATAATAACGGGATATTTGATGATGTCCATGAGCTTGTATCTTCACATTACAACATCCATCATCATCTTCATCACTTCATCAGCATCTTCATATGGAATCTTTAGAGAATCTTTGAGGAATCTTCATGGAATCTTTGTGGAAGTGTTGTTGAAAGGTTGACCTGTCAACATGTGGATCTCAACTCAATGGCCAAGATCTATCCTTTGCAACTTAATGCATTTGCAACTAGATTTGATTTTCTTAGAATGTATTCATTCATACCCATTACCATCGTGCTTTACCACCACTCCAATGAGCACTAGGCAAAGATTGAATCCACTTCATGGCTAGATGATTTAGAACAAACAAGAAGATCATGTCCACAGAAAAGGTTCTTCCAATAGTTGAGTGCATAAATGGTTGACAAAAGCTTTTTAACATAAATTCAATAATTCGTTTCTCTATTTTCCAACTTTAGATCATGGAAGCGGACAACTACTCTCTCTACATCAATCTCACATTGTCATTTGTGGCTACAAAAACGATCATGCCCTTAACACTAGATTGGTAACTCAATAGGAAAAAAAAAAGTCTTATGACGGTTTTCAAAATAAAATAAAATCATAAGATACATGTTCATTTTGGAAAATCCTCTCTTAACCTTGATGTTAAGAGGATCCTACTTAAAAAACAATGGGTAACCCACGAAATTCCTCAATTTCTATCACGGGACCTCCTTTACAATAAAGATGGTCACAAGGGCATCCACTGCCTAAATATCTTAATGATTTGACCATTAGGGATATAGAGTGAGAACATCGCTTGTGTAACTACCACCATAGCCCTATTGATTCCATATGTCTTGAATTGGGATATAGGAAAGGTGTTTTTAGACGAGTGGTCTTGACTCACTACCATGCCAATCCACAAATGTGGCAACATCATCAATTTAAGGATGTATAAAACTATCATGGTTGCCATACAATGGCCAATTTTGAGTTGTGATAGGCTTTTTTGTCACCTCCAAATCCTAGGGATACCATAAGATATGATATGGCCATGCATGCTCTGTATGAGCCAGTGACAAGGTGAGTTCAATATTTATGTATATTTTAGAGTCCATTACGAGCACCATGGGTGTCACAAAAAATATTTTGTGTATCAAAGACTTTGGCATACTCTACGCCTAATTAATTTTTCTAATACATTATTAATTAGTAACCCTTAATCTCAATTCATTTAAGAATAATCTCCATGCTTAAGTACTTTATTCCATCCTTCTTTAGCCAAAATCTCATGCTGCTCATACCTCCTTGGATGAAGCTCAAACCATTTTAATCCATTTATGTAGCAAATGTCAAACTAAACTCCTATTTTGAAGGCTAAACTTAAGGGAAGAGCATCATGGATATGAAACTCCTTGTACACACCCCCATTTCACTCACTTCAAACTTCAAAATTGACGCCAAGCTTAGGGAACATCCCCCATTGCAGCAATCAAGCCAATTACTATGCCAGAAGACTCAATTTTTGCATGTTTGTCAATTCACCCAAGTTCAACACAGAGCCTGCATCCATGCTATCGACCTCTATTGAAGAGCACAAGAGCAACACTTATTTCTTGTTGTGCAAAGTCCTTCAAGTGGAAGGTACAACACTAATAGGAGAATAAATCTTTTCATTCGAAAAATAATCATTGTACAATTGATTCTTTGACAATTTTCAAAGGATAGGGTAAATTCCTCAAGTGTTTGGAGTCCTAACATGCTTTTTAATATCATGAGTTAGCCCATAGATAAACCCTTGTACCATCATTAACAATATGTGGCTAACGGTAGACCTAATTGGCAATGCTCAAAATCAAAAGTATGATGCATATTAATGTCTGAATCCATGGTACAACATGGAAAGAAATTACATCATTAACAATATGCCTTGTGAAATTGTAACCTCCTTGTTGACAGCTTGAAATTTCTCGTTGATGATATCATACAATTGCTTTAATTTTCCAAGCCTATGAGTTAGACCACTTCAAATTTGCGAGCTTGAAGTCCTTGAGGCTTCGAAGCTTCAACGTCTCAAATCATTTCCCAAATTTGGAATCGGCTTATGCTTGGTAATCCTTACCTTGGATCGTTCCGAGAACCAATTTTGCTTCATTGGACCGTTGGCACTATGCAAGCTATTATAGCATATTAAAGTTTCATATGTTTCAACATGATAATCATATCATACAATCATTTAATGCATCATACGACATGACTTACTTTTTGAGAGAGAACAATGAGAGAGAGAGAGAGAGAGAGAGAGAGAGAGAGAGAGAGAGAGAGAGAGAGAGAGAGAGAGAGAGAGAGAGAGAGAGAGAGAGAGAGAGAGAGAGAGAGAGAGAGGGAGGGAGAGACCACCACCAATAAAGTTTCCAATCTAGAACCAACAAAGAGACACAGAACCTGTCTTTTCAATTAGAGAGAGAGAGAGAGAGAGAGAGAGAGAGAGAGAGAGAGAGAGAGAGAGAGAGAGAGAGAGAGAGAGAGAGAGAGGTCACCACCACCAATAAAGTTTCCCATTTAGAACCAACAAAGAGACACAGAACCTGTCTTTTAAATTAGATGTATGTATATATATATATATATATATATATATATATATATAGAGAGAGAGAGAGAGAGAGAGAGAGAGAGTGGAATTGGAGCTGATCTCTTGAGACAGCTAATTGCAGTGTTGAAGGATTTCAGCTACTAGTGTGGGAAGATTTCAGACAGCAGACTAGACAGAAATCAGAGACTATACTGACATGTGGATATTGAAATGAGAATCAGACTTATAAATTGGAATAAGATTCATATCTGGATTCAGATTCAGAAGACTGGTCGAGAAGTAAGTATCACTGAAATATATACCATGATTGAGATTACAACGAATATGATTACAGAGAGAAAGTATAGCTGACAATACTGCCACTGATGCTCAAGTACAATTATAGCCCAAAGCGCTAATACAAGTGATAACAATTGCCAACCCGATAATAATGTAATGGGCCCTATTTATACACTTCGGTTTTACTGTAGTAATTACTCTAGTAACTACTAAGTAATTCGCTACCCATCTTCTAAGAACACGTTCCCACATGGTGATTATCTAGCCGTCTACATCCTTCCCTTCTTTCTTGAATTTTGGCAAGATTCCAAAATTTTTGAAAAATTCCCGTCTGATGCTGATGTGAGACTGAAAAATCCATCGTCGGGTTCTGGTGTGGAACTGAAAAATCCATTGTTTGGTTCTGATGTTGGGATGCAAGAGTTCAAGAAGGACCAAGGATTGCGGGAGGCAGTGGAAAAGGCCAAGGTGGAGCTCTCACCAGGCCAAGGTAGAACTGTCTTCTCTCCCTGCCTGCTGAGAAGAAAAGTCGCCACTGAATTCTGAGATGGAACTACCTAGTATCCTTCCATCGGAACGTCTTCCTTTTTCCTTTGCTCTTTGACCGGGATGGTGCTTGAGAAGTCCCAGCACCAGCATTCTCCTTCTGAATCAGTCGGTAAATGGCCTCCTGATCAAGCTGATCCCGCCGGTCTGTGGTCATCTCTACCTCATAAGGTGTGAGAGAATGATAGGTTTTGGTGTCAGGATCATAGAGTGTACGCGTGCCCTTGGTCAGTCTGATTCTGGCCAGCTTATGACAATGTGAAGCAGTATGGATCCATCCTTCTGGAAGAGGCTGATTTGTTTTGATGCGAGCTTTGAAAAGAATCTCAACCATTTCCCTATACTGCGGTGCGAGACCCAGCTTCGTTGCAATGTCTTTCTCAGGCAGTTTGGAAGATTCGATCGTAACCTGTAGCAATTGATTAGTAATCCTAGTCAATCCTCTGACCTGAATCTTCCACTGGCCCATACACAGATGAATCCTATGTAGCTCTTCTTTCATTGCTTGAATGTCATTGATTTGAAGAGCATCATTGAGCAATGTCTGCCAAGTCTTCCATTCCACAGTTGATTGCTCATACCAATCCTGAAGCTCATCATTTATTTTGAAATATGTGAGTTGATCAATTGGTTCTTGGTGTTGAGGATACAGCACTGGAAAGAATCTTGGCAGCTCAGTTTCTCTTGCTGGAACAGCATACAAGAGAACTGGAGAATCAGACACAAATCCAAGAAATTGAGAACATCCTGGTTCTCTTGTTGCATCATTTTTCTAGTGATTCTCACTAGCTGGAATAAGGTTCGGAGAGCAGTTGCCTGTGCTTCTACTGACATTCGCGTTTGGGGTCCTCTGCTAGTGGTTGTCTGGTCCTCAAGAATGGCTTTCACTCTCTGATCCAAAACACCTCTGGCAGCTTGCAGTTGTACCAGAACTTCCTTGAGTTGGACCCTAACATCCTTCATACAGCGGTAAGTTGGTTTGTTACCCAGCAGAAGTTCCAGTTCTAGAGCTAAAGACCGACAATTTGCAGTAGACTGTCTTTGCCAGTGCGGGTTTGCCACTTTCTCATCAGCAGTGAGTATCCATTCCGGAACTCGTTCCAACAGATGAACTATACTGGGATGCGCAGGGAGTCTACAAGATTCTTTATCATGGAAAGCAGCAGATTTCCAACATTCTACCATTTCCCTGGCACCCACATATAGTCTTTGAAATCTTTCTAAATCAGTCCAGAGAGCATCATCCTCCAGATACTGTCTGGTGATAGAGGCCTGTTGATGTCTCAACTTCTTATTCAAAGTAATGAGCTGCAGTGAATGCTGATGATCAATCACTGGTCCCTCATCCTGAACCTTCATTTTTCCTTTAGCCTCTCTGCTATGATGGGACTGATCAGTTGGCTGATTCCCAATGTTACTGGGCTGCTGCTCTTCAGTCTACTGATGACCCGACTGGTGCTCTTTATCTTGTCCTTCCTGTTGACCCTCAGTCTGGTCTGGATGGTCTGGCTGTGACTGGCCTCCTTCATCTGTCCTTGTCCCACCAGTACCAGGTCCTGGAGGTGGAGATGGTGGTGGGGCATCTTCATCATCCTTTGTATGCCCAGTTTCTTGATCATCCTCCTCCTGATTAGCTTCATCTTCTTCATCTTCTCCATCCTCCTGTAGGGAATTTTGTTGCTCAATATAATCCATTATAGCTTGGTTCATCATAGCATTATTGAATTCACCCATCTTGTCCTGCAAATCGCTCTGCAGACTTTCCATCAAGGACTTAAAATTTTCTAAGTCAAAAACAACATTGCCTGCGGGGTTTAAAATTTTAGACAAGCTATTGTAGATGTATCTGTCAGTCAGCGAACGCTTCAGAGCTGTATGGTGCAATAGATGCTTTTTGAATTCTGCCCGCTTCATTCTGAGCATCATTTTAGCTCGCTCGGCAGCTCTCAGTGCTTCATTCATTTGACTTTTCATGATCATAATTTCAGACTCAGCCTTAGCTAACTTTTTGTTCAACAACTCCTGAGCCCTGTCTGATTGAGCTTCCGGTACCCTGTGTTGTATGTTCTGCACTTCCTCGGCTTTTTGGAGTGTTGCAATCTGATGATGTGCTTCTGCCAAGTCAGCTTTAAGCTTTTTGACTTCGTCTTCGTCTTCTGATCCAATAGCCTCCACCAATTGTCCCATACAACTGACAATGGTATTCCAAGAAGACTGTATCAGTACTCAACACCAGTCTTTGACCGTGGTTGGATCAGAATCAACAGGTTCATATATTTCCACAGGAGCCACGTAGGGTAAAGTAGCATAATCAGTTGTGCTGAGCAAAAGATGCCCTCTCAATTTCTGGGTTTGCATTTGTTGCAACTTATCCTTTTTAACAAGTTGTAGAGGGTTTCTAGAAACGACAGGAACTTCTCCAGACAAAGTCGAGGACGCTGGACCTTTCCCTTTGTCCAGTTGACTCTTGCCTTTGTCCCCTGACTGGTCTGGTACCTTCTCCTCAGTGACTGGCTTTACATGATCTTTCCCAGAACCAGTAGCAACTGTATGTTTGACAACTGACTGATCCGACACAGTTTTTTGAACAAGTTGCTGCTCAGTTTTACTTTTCTCAGCTTTCTTAGTGCTCACTGCCTTAACCTGGCTTTCTATTTGTTTCAAGAACTCACTGCTTTTTGTCAGTGTAATTCTTGGCTTCTTTGAACTGCCAGCTTCCTCTGCAGTGGCTTTCCTTTTCAGGTCATTGGAAATCGTTTGACTATCTGTTTCCTCGTCGTCTGAGGACAGTTCAATCTTCTTTGGTTCAGAAATGCGTTGATCACTCCAAGCCTGCTTTAACTGCTCATTAACATCTGCAGCAGTAGCCCAATACAAGAATTGCCAGACATACCATGCCTTGAAAACAGTTTGAGATTTCAGCTTGGCAGTCTGTTGGAGTACATTATGCGAGAGTATTTGACAAAGGTTGATATGGACTTGTGGATCCAGTATCTTGGCCAACAGCATAGAAAATAATTTCTCTGACACATACGTTGGGTTATTCTTAAGACTGACTGCTTCAACTACAAACCTGTAAACAGCGGAGGCTTCCAGTCCTACTACTGGAACTCCTTGAGCACTTGCCTTGCGCTTCTTTCTAGCTGTTTCATCCTCCATTAGAGCAATACTTGTTTGCTGCGCAGTCGCCACAGACGGTTTGGGCTCATTAGGCATCCGAAATGCAAATGCAATGGCTTCTGGTGTCACTGACACCTTCCTATTATTTATCATAGCACTGCTAGTTTCAACATCAAAGGAATCAAGAACTTGCTTAATGATATCTACATCAAAAGCAATCCTTGTAGCTTGCAACACAACTCGCAGATCCCAGAGTTGTAGCAGAGTCATTGCATGATTAGTAAAGACATATCGCTGGATTTTACTGTATGGAAGAACAGGAAGGCTTGCCTTTGCCTCAACAGCAACTATAGCCTGGGTTTCATCAAGAGTTTCCTGCATCTTCTCTGAGCGTTTCCTTCTACCCATACACTGTGAGGTCAACGACGATGAAACAGGCGAAGGCGAAGAGGACTTACTTGTGTCAAAGCCGTTTCCTAGTGTCGCTGGTAAGGCTATCTGACAGTCAGCTGTTTTGTCAGAGGTCGAAGTTTACGGCTGTAATGAAGAAACCTCGGAGCTCGGCGATGGCGAATGGTTGACAGGAGGAAAGCGTCGCGCAGGAGATTTATGAGGAAAAATGCTAACTCTCCTGACTGTTATACGTGTTCGCGCCATAAAAGCTCCACCACTCGCCGCTCCTAGGCAGTGTGTGCGCCATTGCAGTCGTGGAAAACATGCATTGGACAAGACTGCAACCCCCATCCTTGTAATAATTACCACTGGCATACCACTTGACTGTTGCCCACTTAAAATTTGGAAAATGTGTCTATACTGGTTCTGAACTGATTCCCACGCTGACTGGACCATACTAGTACTGGTTCTCAGGTCAGCCTGATCCGATTCTTGGGGTACTGGTTCTGAAGCTGGAACTGGTTGAACATGGAAAAGACCAAAAATGTATGATTTCGGTATCTCTTGATCAACAACCTCCAGTTCCTTAGTACCTTGTTCCAACCCAGTTTCTCTAGTCTCTGAATAATAAAGTTTGATCTTTGCTCCATTATATACTCCCGGCAACATCAGTCCAGATAAATCTTTCAATCTGACTGTGCCATTGGAGAAGACCCAATCGACCTCAAAAGGTCCTGCCCAGACAATCTTCAAATTCGGCTTCTTTGGACCTAATTTAGACTGATATAGAAGCACTAAGTCTCCTTTCTGGAATTCTCGGACTTTAATTCGGCGATCATGCCAGTGCTTCCTTCTTTGTTAAACAATCTCCTGTTCCAATATAGCTCTTTGCCTGAGTTCATCTAATTGCATCAGTTCATTCAGTCTTTTCTGAAGATTATGGTTGAAGTCTAATCCATACTTCACAGCCATTCTTAGACTGGGGATTACAAACTCCATAGGAACCACAGCTTCAGTACCATACACCATTCTGAATGGTGTCATTCCAGTAGTTACCTTATAAGTTGTCCAATAAGCCCATAGAGCAGTCTGAAGCTTCAAATCCCACTGGATAGTGAGGAGTAGATTTCCGATGCTTGACTTAAAGCATATCCAATAGTATTTCCATAGTATCATTGATAGAATGTGTCCCTTGATCGGTCACAATTTCCACTGGACATCCATATCGGCAGCGGACAATATTCTCAAACAGAAACCTTGCAGTTGACTTGGCTATGTTGTCAGGAAGAGCCTTAGCTTCAACCCACTTGGTAACATAACGAGTAGCCATCACGATGTACTTGTTCTTCCTGGGAGTCACCTTCTTAAAAGGTCCCATAAAATCTAGTCCCCATTTCATGAATACTCTCAATGGTTGTATCGGGATTAAGAGAGTCATGTCTGCAGCTGTTGGTCAACCCATTCTTTGGCATATGTCACAAGTTTTACAAAAGCTTCTAACATCAACAATCATTGTTTGCCACCACCGACCTGCTTGCAGAATCTTCTTGTAGGTCACTTCATTGGAAAAGTGTCCACCAGACTCGCCATTATGCGCTTCTGAAATAACCTGCATTCTTCCTTCCATAGGGACACATCTTCGAAGTATACAATCCACACCTAATTGATAAAGTACGCCTCCAATGATGGTAAATTTCAGACTTTTTATGATTAGAGCTTTCTTGTGATTCTATTTCCAATCCTCTGGAAAGGCACCTTGGGAAAGGAATTGATAAATATCATACCATTCAGGATCCACTGATTCTTGTGCTTCTAACTGAAATAAATCAGCATCCACTGGCTCATCTCTTAGAGGTGATTCTGAATATCCTTCTGTACTTCTGGAGACAAAGTCAGCTCCACAGTGGTTTCGGCCAGGCTTATGGAAAATTCTGAATTCAAATTCCATAAGGAACATCATCCATCTTATCAGCCTGCCTTGAATAATAACTTTGTTAATCAGAAACAAAAGAGCTTGATGATCCAAATAAAAATGGAATAACTTCCCCAATAGGTAATGCCTGAACTTCGTAGCGCTAAAAACCATTCCGAGGGCCTCTCTTTCAGTAGTCGTATAGCCTTGTTCATCTTGACTGAATCTCCGACTAGCAAAATAGACCGGATAGTCTATTCTACCATCTGGCTGAGCTAATATTGCCCCCATTGCCAATCCTGAAGCATCTACATGTACATGAAAAATAATATCCCAATTCCGCTGCCTAAGGACTGGTTTACTGGTAATGGCCTTTTTTAAATTCTGGAAACTCTCCTCACACTCAGCAGTCCAATTGAACTTACTAGTCTTCTTTGTAAGCTCATATAGTGGTACTGCTTGAGAAGCAAACTTGTGTACAAATCTTCTATATAAATTCACATACCCCAAGAAAGAACTCAAATCAAAAGCAGTTATGGGTGCTTTAGCTTGCTGGACACAGTGTATTTTGTCATTGGACATTTCTATTCCATTGTGGGAAACCACATGTCCCAGTAGCTGTCCCTTCCAAACTAGAAATACAGATTTGAATGGATTCAAACAAATCCTTTTCTCCTGACAGTGTTTAAAAACCATCTCTAGGAATAGAAGATGTTGTTCCTCATCTGAATAGACAGTGAAGTCATCCATGAAAATGGCGAGGAGCCGATGAAGAAATTCATTAAACATCTTCAACATACACCGCTGAAAAGTAGCTGGTGCATTACACAGGCCAAAAGGCATCACCAGATACATGAATGCACCCCACTCAGTGATGAAAGTGGTCTTAGCCCTATCTTCAGGAGCAATCTGTAACTGGTTATAGCCGCTATAACCATCCATGAAGCTATACATCTCATATCCTGCGATCTCATCAAGCAACATATCAGTAAAAGGTAAGGGAAATGGATCCTTAATGGTCTGGGCATTTAGTTTCCTATAGTCAACACAAACTCTTAATTTCCCATTCTTCTTAGGAACGACGACTATGGGAAATAACCAATCACTGCTTGCTACTTCCGTAATGAACCCAACCTTGAGAAGATTATCAATCTCCTCCTTGACCTTCTTTGCATAGTTGGGGTTCATCCGGTATGTTTGCAATCTGAGTGGCCTAGCATCCGGTTTCAGTGGTATTCAGTGCTGACAGACTTCAAGATCACTCCCTTCAAATCTGTATGTTCCTAGGCAAATACATCTTTATAGTTATGGAACATTTTCCGTGCCTTTTCCTTCATTTCCGGTTTCAGGTGCTTGTTGTCTTTGATCATTCTGGGATTTTCCTTTGATCGTAGGTTCCACTCCTCTACTTCTTGATCATTTGGAAGCAACCAATTTGGTCCGCCTCCTTTTCGTTTGGTCGATTCTTCAGCGTAGTCCCAAGAAGGTCCATTCATTTCTGAATCATTATTCTGATTCAGTGGATACTCTTAAGAACATACTAGTTCTTCCATTATACCAGTATTAGCTGGTTCCTCCATTCTTCCATTTAGCTGAATTGTTCTTTCCCCTGTATTGACTTCAGTAAACTGATCAGGGAATTGTCTCTTCTGCTTGTCAACTTGCTCTTTGTTCAACAGGACTACATTTAAATCAATTTCTGCCAAAGGAAATATGTTCATAGCTGCTAGCATTCGCTCAATTTTCTTAGCTCGATATTTCTGACACAACTCCTTCGGCCTCAGTTCCTTTTTCCAGCTCCTGGTGTTGTTGGTCTAGATTTTGATTTTGCCACTGGCCCCTTCTATGGTTAAAGTCTGGTTTGCGTAGTCATGAACAGCATGTGCTGTTCTTAACCATGGGCGGCCTAGTAGCATTCCATATGCTCCCTGCACATCCAAGACTAGGAAACTGGTTTTGAATTTCTCCTTCCCAACTCTTATCTGCATGTTTTCAATCATACCCGTCGCTTGTACGACTCGATGATCTGCCATTCTTACTTTGAATGGTGCTGGTTTCATGTTAGTGATACCCATTCTTTGCTGAAGATGGCTCCCATTATGTTGACTCCTGCTCCTCCATCCAGTATGATGCTTGAGAGAGGTTCCCACTGCTTCCTGACCTTGTAGTCTACCTGAATAAGTGGAACTTCATCATCCCGAACAACCATCAGGTCCACTGTTCTGGCCTCTGCCTCAGTCTTCCTATGTTGTCTGATAAAGTTGGCCACCTCAGGTAAGGTCTTTCTTATATCGTCAAGCTCTATAGTCAGCTTCTGGATTCTATCACAAATTTTCACATGAATTTCCTCTCGCTCCTGGTCAGACTGATTGTCAGAGATTGAAGAACTAGTGTCTTCACACTGCCATTCTTCTTTAGCAGTACTACTCTTTCCTTCCACTCCCATTTCATCAGCTAGTCCATGTACTACAGCCAGCATGGTCTCTGTCATGGCCGGTACTGACTGATCTTTATCAGTCGATTGGGCTGGTATCTTCTGAATGACTCTAGCTTCGAAACTTTCTGGCTGCTCTAGCAGCTTCTTAGCTAAATCCTATGTGATTTTAGCTGCTAGTTTCCGCTGCTATTGCCACTCATCTACCACCTTTTCTTTACCTTTGGCCTTCCAAACTTCCCTTTGTTAGGCCCACTTGCTGCTGTTAGGATTAAGTGGTACTTCTGAAATGTCTGGAATTTCTTCAATGATCACTCCCTTGCTCCTGGTAACTACTCTGACTGGGACTGCCTCTAGTGCCTTAGCCTCAGTAGCAGTCGTTACCGATGCATCTGGACATTGGGCTGCAAAATGACCATACTTCCCACAGGTATAGCAATTCATGCTCCTGGTCTGGAAGTTGCCTCTTCCTCTTCCTCTGCCCATTCCTGGTTGGTATCCGCCATGTCCTTGACCAATACCACTGGTACCTGGTCTCTCTTCTTGAGCTACTTTGATTGGTTTTGCCTTCACTGGTTCAGTGTAGGCAACCACTGATAGATCCTTTCCTTTCTTAAAATGGTGAATTTTGATGCCACAATTATTCCATAGGTGACCAAAGGCCTTGCAGTAGGTACATTGTGGACATTCAGTGGAGATGTGGTCCTTGGATTTACATCTTGAACACCAAGTCTCCATCTTCCAGACAGGCTGTCTTGTGTGGCTAATTTCTGCAATCTGCCTAGCCATTTCTTCAATTTTCTTGGTCCATGATCCCTTTTTTGATTTCTCCTTTGTCCGTTCATTGGAGCTGGTCTCGGAGCTGCTGGATGTTGCACTAGAATCAGAAGCTTCAGTAGTCGAACTACTGCTACTGGTCCTTCGCTTCTTGTGGCTCTTTTCTTTCTTAGCCTGTTGTTCCAGTTTTAATGCTCTATGGACTAGATCATTGAATTTCTTTGTAGGGGCTGGTACTTCTTGTTCTCTAAGATTTTTGCTTCTGAACCCATTCAGAAACCATGCCCCCAATCTCTTCTCAGACGGAGGTTCTTGCAACTGCCTGGTCAGTTCTTTTATCTTTTCGACATAGCTGTGGACTGACAAATTCCTCTGTTTGATCTGATCCAATTCACAGAGAATATCCTCATCCCCTCGATTATCGAAATATTCCAACCTGAAGGCCTTCAGTAATTTGTTATATGATCTCAGTTGGCATGCAGGGTAATGGTAATACCATTTCCTCGCTGCTTCCTTCAAGGTTTGTGGAAAATATTCCCCCCAATCATCTTCATCAATGTTTTTTAGTTCAGCATACTGCTCAAAAGCTTGTATGTGAACATTAGGATCATCCTTTTTCCCTCCTTTGAATATGGGAAAGTAAATCTTCAGGGAAGCGGTGTAATCATTTCGATTACTGCTGATCCCACCACTTCGCTTCTTGGCTTCAGAATGATGCTTGGGAGCCTTCTTGCAATTCTCAGTGTCAGCATCCCAATCAATCTCTGTCTCTGTCTCAGTATCAGTATCTTCTTTGTTTTGTATGCTAGAAGGATGGTGACTTCCCTTTCTGCCCTTGATATGCTCATCTCGCTGGCGAGACTGAGAACTCTTGGAACTCTTTGCCTTTCGTGCTTCCCGTTCTGCCCGTCTGCGTCGAGAATGACTGGAGTGCTGTGAGTCCTGCGCCTCCTCAGCCTGACTATGCTCCTCCTGAGCCTCAGTGTCAATCATTTTCTCTTGCTTGGGGTCAGACTCTCTTCCTCACTCCTCAGGAATGGGGTCCACACGATTGGTAGATTTCCGGCCACGATTGGACTTTGGTGCCATTGCTGAAAACTTCAACTGGGAGAAGAGTCTTTCAGTCAATGAGCTTCAGCTCTAGCCACCGTGATTGCCAAAATGGAATTGAAGCTGATCTCTTGAGAGAGCTAATTCCAGTGTTGAAAGATTTTAGCTACTAGTGTGGGAAGATTTCAGACAGCAGACTAGACAGAAATCAGAGAATACTGACATGTGGATACTGAAATAAGAATCAGACTTATAGGCTGGAATAAGATTCATATTCAGAAGACTGGTCGAGAAGTAAGTATCACTGAAATATATACCATGATTGAGATTACAGCGAATATGATTACAGAGAGAAAGTATAGCCGACAATACTACTACTGATGCTCAAGTACAATTATAGCCCAAAGCGCTAATACAAGTGATAACAATTGCAACCCGATAATAATGTAATGGGCCCTATTTATACACTTCGGTTTTACTGTAGTAATTACTCTAGTAATTACTAAGTAACTCGCTGCCCATCTTCTAAGAACACGTTCCCACATGGTGATTATCCAGCCGTCTACACACACACACACACACACACACACAGAGAGAGAGAGAGAGAGAGAGAGAGAGAGAGGAGAGTTTCATGCCATCTATTCTATCTGTATCTATTCTATCTGTATATGCCATTTTGTTGACCCTAAGGATTTTCTTTTTTGCAAACGGTGCGCGTGTGCTACATAGTTTGTAATAGAAATGGCCTAGGAACTTTGAGAATAGCGGAATTAAGAGAATTAGAGTGAGCATTTTTCGGAGATCACTTTGAGAACATAGAGGGTGATATTAATTGATGGTAGCAACATAGTACTTAATTAACTATGAACAATACTTTTGCAAGAGCTCGAGAGCATTAGAGAACATGACAATAGTTGAGGACCGGATTTACTTTGGATCCGGTCCCCCCTCCAAAAGGCGTTTGTATTATAGAATCTCCCATCAAGAGAGACTTGGTACAATACAATCTTTGTGTTCTTTGTGACCTTGGTGATGCTATGAAGATGGAAAGTTTCATGCATCACGAGCATAACATAAACTTTGCAAAAAGCATTAACTATCCCAAGCCTCAGTCCGAAGGCCTCAAACACTTTCGAAGGTGGATAGAGCTAGTGGGGAATGAGAATAGGGAAGAGGAAGAGGAAACATTCATAGGAGAAATAAATATTTCCTCACTTTTCATCACTCTTCTTGCTTAGCATATAGCATAATAGCATAGTAATGAAGATGAAGAAGATGGCAAGCTTAAGCACTGAATCATGGCTCTTGGTTGGATTTGCATTCCATAGCCAAGAGTGTTGGTGTAGGCTCTCCACTTCTCAACAAGCTTTGAGAAGGAGATGGAGATCATGCACTTTGCACTCCACACAATGAGAGAATGTGTGTGTGTGTGTGTGTGTGTATCCTCCTCGCATGTTTGGTCCACCTCTCTCTCTCCCTCTCTTGTATTATTTAATTATATCATTTGGACATGTGTCCTCTTTTTCCTCTTTTAGAGAAAGAACTTAATTATTTATTTTTATGCATCTAAATTCTCATTGGACCCCTTTAAAGCCTATCCAATAGGATTCAAGCACATCATGAGGGCCACATGTGGAGGATTTTGACATGTGTCTTTTATGCTTCTTAAGTCATTTGGTTTGAATTGAACACTTCCAGCACTTAGTCAATTAAGCATGAAAACTGTTTATGCCTCTTGAGAGTATATCTTTGAATTGAACACTTCAAGAACCTTAGTCATTTAAGCATGAGAATCACATCAAGCTTGGGCAAGGTTCTCACAAATACTGTAAGTACTTTAGTCAGCAAGCCGACAAGCACCTCATGCTTAGGATTCCCAACTCAAGGTCTGCCCTAGGTCAAAAGACTTTTTAACACTAACTTTTGGAGGTCTTTAATGAAGATAAATCTAAGGTCTTTTAAGATCCATTAGATGCACGTTGCTCTTTGATAGACTACCTCCTTTTTGGACCCTTATTGAGATATAACCATCTCTCCTCTTAGTCCCTTGTGCTGAGGTAAATTTAGAAGCACTTATTGCACATTTCTCTTTGGTAGACCGTCTCCTTTTGGACCCCTATTGAGATGCAACCATTTCTCCTTTTGGTCCCCCGTTGAGATAGGTCTAGAAGCACATATCTATATCCTAACTCTGTTCCCCTTTTATTTTCTCATATTAAATGATCAGTTTAATATGAGAAAACCATTTGAAAAAGTTAGATATTATATTTTATGACATTACCTCTCTCTTGAAATCATAGTCGTCCTCGACTATGAGGTAGAGACGATAAATCCTGGTCATTAGTCCATGTTTCTTAGCGGGTAGAGGATCCCTTTTTACACTACGACATTAATCCAGAATGGATGACTAATCCATTTGGTGCTCGGGAGACTTAACTGCCGCAAGCATTTCTATCTTTAGTCAATATCATACTTCCAAACTAGAGTGACAAGTTCTACTTCGTGTTTGGGAGACGCCGTCACCACAAACATGATCCTAAGCATGCATACTTCTTAAATTTTGTGCACAATAAAAGAAAGAAAATGAGTCTTATAAGACAAAAACATTGTTCATTTAAAATGTATTTTCATTTGCTCACTCTAGTGTAGCATTGTAAGCATTGCCAAGGTTTATATTATCCTTAAGCTAGGTTCCTTTCATCCCTCTAGCATATTTAAAAGGATAATCCTTAAACTTAACAAGATATCATTGGATAACGTTACCATTTCTTAGTACCTTGTCTTTGTGTTGAAGAATTGATTTGGGCTGCAACACCTCTTCTTGATCTTCGATCACTGGCGGGTCCTCAATTATTGGTTCTTTATTTGGCTCTCCTTTGTAACACTTGAGTAGGCTCACATGGTTAACATCGTGAATGAGCCAATGGATGGGCAACTTTAATTGATAAGCCATCTCATTGATTGGCTTAAGAATTTAAAAAGAAAGAGCCGCAGTATCTTTTTGTTGCTACTTTAGCATAATACTCTTGGTGGTTCATAGGATTCTTGGCCGTAGTATGCCTTAGATGATCCTTGAGAGACTTTAGCAAGAACCAATCATTTTTCTTAAAGGCTAAGGCTCTTCTATGCTTATTAGCAGCAACCAATTTTTCCTTTGCTATGAGATGGATATAACCTCTTTAGTCTTTGGAAAATATTCTTGTGAGTCTCGGCTATATTCATCTTCAACGAATATCTTCCCATGTATTTTAAGTAGTAAGGGACATTTGGATCTTCCCTCTTTAACCTCTAAAGATGCTTTTCCTATAGAAGTATGTACAATGTCATTGTACGCATATTCTATAAGAGGTAGGTACGTCTCTCATTGAGAACGTTGATCTACTTCCATGGCATAGGATTTTATGGTAGATTCAAGGATCATTAGATTAGTATTTCACTTTGGTCATCCATTTGTGGATGATAGGATGAAAGAGAAATTTAATCGACTTCCTAGATTCTCAAAGAGACACTTCTAGAAATTACTGGTCATTCTAGGATCTTTGTCCAACACTATGGATGTTGGCAAGCCATGATACTTGAAAATTTGATATCTAAAGAGGGTTGCCGTTTGACAGGCATAGAGTGTGTTTTCTTGTTAAGCCTATCGAGACTGAAACAATCCAAGTTTCTTCCCTCGATCAAATTTTAATTTTTGGTATAGCACACATTTTGAAACATTGTCTTGTATGTTTACTTTTCATGGTAAACCAGTAGAAATACATTTCTACTCCTCGAAGACTAGATTATGGAATCCCTATTTGCCCCACATAAGGAGAAGCATGGAATTCATACCTGAATTTCTTATTGTATGGGTGAGTAACGCATAGTCTATTGCCGTTTAGAAGATAACTATCCTTCAAAGTGAATGGTTCTTTTTTCTTTCCTAATGCAAAGGCAGTAATTACGTACTTAAAAGTTTCAGTTAGTAGCATACTCATCTATCATAAAAGATAGATCATTGTGAGTTGCTATAGACGCCACATTTACCCTTGGCCATTGTGAAAGTGCATCGACCACTTGATTGTGCTTAGCAATGTAAGCAGGGAGGACATCACAAATATTACCCTGCATGGCAAAGGTCCAAAAAGCTCAAGAAGTTCAAAGAGGGAGGAAAGAGTATCTCTTTCCTTACCCATGATGGCACCTTTGGTGCTACCCAAAAAGTATTGTCTGTCATCCAGCAATTTGATGCGGCCTTTGGAGACAAGGGATTCATGGAGTCCTCCAAGCTATGTTATGTAGCTATGCAGTTCCAAAAATTTGCTCGTCAATGGTGGGCTAGACTTCGTGGCAACGGCGAAGCCCCAAAGACATGAAAAACTCTACGAGTTTCCATCAAGAATCAATTCCTTTGCAAGTGATGCAAAGGACAAAGTGCTTATTGAATGGCAAAGTTTGAATCCTCTCCCCCATGAGTCTATCCACAAATATGTGGACAAGTTTTGGGATTTACATCTCAAGGCTACTGTCTTTCAAAAAAATAGACTTCGCTGAGAAAAATCAACAACTATATGTGAGATTACCTGAAGAAATGGTCGCTTATGTCAACTCCCAATGGCCTGGTTCTATCACGTAAGTAATCCACCACACTATGGTTGATTCGCGCATCAATTTCCATTAAGAGGCTAAAATAATTCCAAGCCCATGGAAACAAAGATCGAAATGAAGCAAAGGGGAATCAAATGAAGCATGGCTTCCAACATGAAGTTCCCTGAAAGGAGAATCTACTTCACCTACAGAGAAAAGATTATGTACATACGTGCTAATGAGTCAGGGAACACCATATCCTTGGTAATACGCTTGATTTTGATAAGTCCATGAAAAGCTCTACTTTTGCATATATGATTTTTGTTGGAGAATTTGTAAATGATTCCAATGGCTTCACAAACAAGAAGCAATAAAGAGAATCAAGAGGAATTAGAGGTGTGTAATTTCCCAAATGGATTCCAAGATGTTTTCATTGATGACATCCCTAGTGAGCTACCTCCAAAACAAGGGATGATGACCATGCAATAGAGCTCCTACCATGAAGCTCACCGCCTATTAAACCTCCCTATTGAGTTTCACAAGCTCAACAAGAGGAGATAATGAGGCAAGCGCATGATTTCATGGAAAAAGGGATAGTGAATCCTAGCTCCTCTCCATTATTTTCACCATTACTTTTAGTGCAAAAGAAAGAAGACACATATCACATGTGTGTCGACTATAGATCACTAAATAAGATCACTATCAAAAACAGATTTCATCTGCAATGGGCCCCTCAAATTCTCTTGAGGAGTAGAAGTGAAACCTCCAAGTAATATTTCAAGTTGTGAGAAAGAATAAGATTTTCATTAATCAAAAGAAAAGTGAATAGATTCAATATTTAGGTCACACTATCCCTAAAGATGGCACCCGTATGGATCCAACAAAGTTAGAGGTAATAAAAGGATGGCCTAATCCAAGTAAACTATAGGAGGAACGAAGCTTTATAGGTATATGTGCATACTATAGATGCTTCATAGAAAAATTCTCGCTAATAGCAGGCCCATTACATGAGTTAACAAAAAAGAACTTTAAGTGTTCATGGACCGCGAAAAGTGCAAGAAGATTTTGAGAAGCTTAAGTAGAAGCTTATCTCTCAACTTGTGCTCACACTACTAGATCTCTCAAATCCATTTGAGGTCTAATGTGATTCTTGTGGTGATTGCCTTGGAACTATTCTGCTTCAAGAAGGGCATGCCATAGCATATGCGAGTCAAAGACTACACTCAACACAGTGAGGAATGAGTGGAGAAGCTTCTACATCAAAAACCCTTCTTGGATACGTGGAAGCTATTGAAACATCCTTTGATGTCACATGTGCTACTTTTGTTCCTTGAAGCACCCATCAACTCCATCTCTTACACTACATGTTTTTGTTTGACAAATTTCTTGTATGCATATAGAGTGTCCCATAATTGGCACTTGCATTAGACACTCTTCCTTTGTTTCTCCCAAGCACTCACCTTGCATGACAGGTACTTCAAGTGCAAATGCTCAACTTCAATAAGAGTGCATACCAAAGGCACCTTTTTTCCCACCGGGTTTTTTCCTTTGGTCATACAAGTTTTAAGACCCTAATCTAATCTAGAAACTCTCATCATCAACTTCTTGTATATATTCCTTCTGCAAATAAATCAACAATGACTTGAAGAAAAAATTGTAGGTCTCCATATGCTTATCAAGAGAATCTTTTATCTCCAAGTTTGACAACAAAGCTTCATCAAACAATGGCAAGTCAAATAATGGCCTACAACGACAAGCAATGAAAAATTCCGCAAGAGAGTCATTCAACAACAATCAAAAGTAGCTCACACAGTGCTTCAACATTGGCTACCTATTGTGGAAAACTCAAATTGCAGTGGACCTTGAAAGAAAATCCACCATAAAGATCATGCCACAAAGAGGATCAGTTCTACAAGCTCATACACATCAACATCCATCTTTACGATGGCTAAGATTGGCAATAAAGAGGCAAATGCACAACAAGAAGAAAAGTTGCCTCGAAAATCGAAGATCAAATCACGTGCCAACAACATGACACATATAATCACTCAAGGAAGGGGGGAGCGTCATAAACAACAACACACTTCCAAAGCTAAATACCAACCTTGAAGACAAAGATTCTACGATCAATGGAAAGATGAAGAATTTCATACAAAGACAACGGATAAACAATGATAACTTCAGCAAAAAAGCTCCCAACAACAAAACATAAGGAGTTCCATAGTGTTGAATTAGTGAAGTCTGCAAGTCAATGACAAAGAGAGAAACATCAAAAGAAATCTTCACGACAATATGAATCACTCAAGGAAGGGGAGAACGTCATCAATGACAAAGCACTTCCCAAGTTGAAGTCCACCAACCTTGAAGACAAAGCTGAAGACACCGTATGATAAGACTGCACAAGGTCGTGTCAAGGGACGACATGATTTAGGAAGGGGGGAATGTTTGAGAACAGATCGAATGGGCACCCAACTGGTCGGACACGTAGCCAGACACCACATTTGTAGTCTATTATTTTGTCGAGCTAGTGTAGTGATACACTGTGTAAATCCTAATTCAAGAGTAGTAGTCAATTCCCTGAGTTGTAATTCTGTCAATGATATTTGTAAAGGTACATGTGAGTCGGCCAAACCACTGGCCATTTAGAAATCCTTAGGTATAAAAATTAATAACCTTAATGTGGAAAAAGGCTTATCTTTAGAGAAGAAAAGAGCTCTGTTGTATGTACGCTCAAGCTACGAGCTACTCCACCTTGTAATCATCGCAACTAATGATTGGGTACTCTATTTTCAATTTCAAAACTTGCATTGTGTTCCTCTCTCTTTGCTCTTTAATTCAGCTGTAAGCATTGTCAGTTTTGTTGTGGTTCGCAACTACACATTTGTGAGCCTTAATTGCAGATTTGAGTGCTTAAATCACTGTTTATAGTCATTTTGACCATAGGAGAGTGTTCCTAGACCATAGGGTGATCTTTTTGGACTGATATATTGTAGTTTTTAGGACCTTTTTCATGATGGATCGTGATTTTGGTACCTTGTTGGACTGCGACCAGAGTTGGTAGGATTGTGCCTCTAGGTGTCCTAGACCTCCTCCTAAAGTTTCGTTGCATTTCGAGTCCGTTCGAGTGCCAAAATGGCGTGATGACCTAGAGTTGTGAGAAAGGACATAGAAATATTTCCGTAATCATTAAGTGTTGGTTTTCTTGTAGAGTTGTTGTGTTTGCTTATTAAGGTTCACATCTTGAGACTGACGATCTCAAAGAGTCTCCGTGCCCCATCCGAGTCACTTCCTTGAGTATTGACATTATGTTAGTACCAAAAAGCTATGCTGCAGGCGTCCGTCACGGCGATCCGCTAAACAAAGAGCTTGGTTTTCATCATGAAGTTATTGAGGCTTTGTGATCCATTTGTAGGATGAATGGAGTCCCCAAGAGATAGTGTTTCCATGTGTCTAGGGCATATATAATAGCTAGTAGCTCTTTTTCGTATTGGCCCAATACTCGCGTGCTTCATGTATCCAAACTGAGTCTTTGACTTGGATGTGCTCTTTGGATACCAATACTTGGTTGACATTATTCGGCTTCTTTTGAATGCTTTTTTGTGATGGAAACTTTGGTTGATAGACTTATTGTTTCGGTTTCCATTGCATTGTCGATGGTGTGGCTCTTGATGTAGAGGCTTCACAGGAATTTTGATGGAGGCTTGTTGAAGGTAAAGTTTTCTTGCAAGGTTGATATACTATAGTGTTTACCTTTACTTTATCTTTTTCCACGAGGGTTGGTTGCTCCTTTTTTGCATTGACTTGAGGTGCTTTGGGGTTTTTGATGGTGTTGTGCTGAAGGTTTTCCTTGTGGTTGAAAGAACATGTTCCTCCAGCTTTCTGTCAGGATCAGACTCTCTTTGATATGATGGGAGTCAATTATGTGGAAAGTATTCTTATACTCCTCGGTACTCAACTTGAGTACGGCTTCTACCATTCCAAAGCTAGAAATTGACATTTTTGAACTTGTGTACACAACCTGAGGGATTCACCATGGAAAACTTACCGCACCACGTAAGTGCACGGGAGGGGGGTTTTTTCACAAGTTACATAAGTGTATAAGTTAGGGGTAGGCCCCCAATAATTTATCTCCCAAGATTTAAAATAAGAGAGGGGGTATCATATTTGAGGGGGGGGGGGGGGGGGGGGAGGGGGGGGAAGAACTGAGAAAAGGGGAAAATGAGAGGAAGTTTTTGTGTTTCAAAATCATGGCTTCACAAAAGAGTCTTCCCTCGAACTTGTGAGTCAATAGCTACAAAGATACATGCAAGAACTAACACTGCTTTGTATCAATTGCTTGCTTTGTGATTGTAGTTCATTTGTTGAGGGATGAATCTATAAAGAGTTTGTATAGACGCACATTTACACGAAGAAACTAACATAACTTTATGAACATGTTTCTTGAGTAATTTAGATGGCGAAGAATTGGACAAACAGCTAGAGTGTAGACTGAAAGTCAAACTAAGGCACATTGAGAGTAGATCTAGTTATCAATACAAGTGGTTCCTTAGTACGTTGCTAGTCACTATCCTACATGCTCTTTGACTGGTTTTACTCAGTTAGATCATGTGAGACCTAAATTTTATATGTAAGATAGGGGTATGATAGTTTTATGCATTGATTGTCGTATAAGCATAGAGAAGGGGGTCATATTCCTTAATATGAGTCGTTATATAGGGGTTTTATCAAAGTTTTTTGCTCGCAGGTGGCATCCCATTTTGTATATAGAGTGAATCCCCCGGGGTACACAATCTCCTCTAGCTCCGAGATTGGTGGCTTTCCCATCATGATCATAGTTCCATATGTCATTAGATTCTTTGTTGCTTCTGGATCTATCACAGCTGAACATGTGATTTTAAGTCCTGTTTCTCTGTATATGCTATATTTGATTGTCGTAGGAGACAGAAAATCTTCTTACTTGTCCCTGTTCTTCTTTTGATCTTGCATTTGTTGAACATTTGACGTTAAACTTGGAAACTTTTCTCCTTCATATGCTTTCATTTTCACTTTTTCTATTGTCGGCTTCTTTGAAATAGATTTTGTCGATTCTTCAGATATGTCAATGATGACATATTCTTGTGGTTGCTCTACTTCCTTCCTTTTCAATTTTGCCTCATGCTCCAAGTCATAGCCATCTGTCTCAACTTTTTTGCTTTCACACTCACAAACCTTGTTAGATTCCTTCAACACCTTTATCGTCATAAACAAGGGAGTTACATCATACCCATCTTCATCGCAAAATTTAGTGTATGT
This sequence comes from Adiantum capillus-veneris, assembly GCF_014529385.1. Classification (NCBI taxonomy): domain Eukaryota; kingdom Viridiplantae; phylum Streptophyta; class Polypodiopsida; order Polypodiales; family Pteridaceae; genus Adiantum; species Adiantum capillus-veneris. The sequence goes on from NC_140941.1 coordinate 133,738,070, forward strand.
CACCTCATTTACACAGACATCAAGAGTCGCCAGTATTTGATCCCATCCAAAGGGTTCAAATAACTCCTTTGGAAATGGCTCTGGTACATAGGCCTCATCTTCTCCTAAACGCTCTAGGATGCAATCTTCCTTTCTAAGACTTCCATTCTCATGAGCTCCGTACGTCCAAATATGCGCTTTACTTTCCAAATTAGTTGTGGAGTTTAATTCTTCCCCCGGGGTTCGCTCTACATCTCTATAACTATGATCTTTGATGCTGATTTTAGTTGTGACCTCTTTGTGTCTCAAGTAGATATAGTCATAGCCCTAGTCTTGTACCATTTTGAGCTGATGCATGAATGGTCTGCCCAATATGATATCAAAGTTCCTGCTCTAGTCAAAATTCATTATGGCAAAGGTGTTCTCATACTCGATGCCACACGAGGATAAAATGATTTGTTCTAATATACCTATTGGTTTCTCCACGTATCCATCCGCTAATTGCAGTTTCATTCGAGTTTTTGTAAGAGCAGGCTTTTCCCATTTTTTCCATATCTCTTTGGTTGCAATGGCAATTCCTGCCCCACTATCTAATATAGCAATCATGTTTACTTCTTTGTACTCAAGTGGTAAGGTTGTGTTTCCTTCTTCTCTTTCACAGTAGTCACCCACCTTATTTACCGATACCGGCTCTGTTTGAGGCTTCTTAGGCGAGGTGTCATCCATGTTTTTGTTCACAAGTTGGTCATGTGAAGGGATTTTCAACCCCATATTTTCCAAGTTTTTGCCCATTTAGCCCCATAGATGTGGTCTAATTTTTAGTAGCTCTGAGAGATAAAGTGTGCATTGTATAGGAGAAGACATCAATTCATGCAAGCTCTTGGTATCCATCCTTTTTGTTGTGGCTTTACACTGAGAAGCTACCATTTTAACCTCCAATTTTGTTTTGAGTTCTCCTATGAAAGATGGCAAGGGAGCGTGGTTTACTCTCTTCAGATGCAACAGACCCGACATCTCCATATAAAGATCGTATAACCCCTGGGACAAATTTGTGATCCATGTTTATCTCAGGGATAGGTGTTGACTGTAAAGTAGCGTGACTACCATCTTTTTGGTTTTTGATGGATTCCCATAAGGATTGTGGCCACAGTTCTTCTACCTCTGGAATAGGCATCACTGCTTGTGAACCCACCCCATATGTGGTATTGGCTATTTCCCTTGTATCTCAAGGCGCCTCAACTCCTGACTCTTCCTCTTTGTTGACAATACCACGACTTTCCAATTCCTAGATTTTTTTTACGTGCTAGCAATGATGGGAGCAAAGCAAACCCCGAGCCCCGACAGCCTCTGAAACGTCGGGGGCCGAATGGCGCGCCTCGAGCCTATCACGATAAAGCGAACAACAAGAACCACCTAGCTTTGAGCTGCTAGGATGCAGACCATGATGATGTGAACACCGCAACTTACACACACACACACACACACACACACACACAGAAAGAGAGAGAGAGAGAGAGATTTGCAAATGAAGAAAGCCCTCAGGGGTGTGAGGGAGAGTTATATCTTCAGTATTTACAATGACATTCCTTCCAGCAAGGCGGCACACTGTGGTGATAGAGAGGTAGGGAGAAAAGATGGTGCAAACTACTTAGTGCGTTGTCTAAGACGACTCAATGATTGTGAAGCTTGCTACCAAGAGTGTGTATACATGTGTGAATCGACCATTGGAGTAGAGAGGTGGACGTGGGTGCAAATCCCAAGGAAAACCATCACACAAGCCCCTTCACGTGATGCCAATAGTGTCAACTCTCCCCACTACACTCCACCAAGTGTTGACCTCTCATGAATTGCCCCTCCCCCCCCCCAATAGTGACCTCTCAGTGCCAATTTATAGGTGTTGGCTGCTTGGATTATGGTTATCCCGGTGTGATTAGGGTAAGCTAATCAGGGAGACAAAGCAAGTGGTGGGCCCAGTGTGGGTGACCCTTGCTTTGTTTTGGGAGGTTATTAAAAGATGAGAATCTCTAGGTGGGCCTTTGTGACCATCACCTAGAGAGAGGGAATTTACAAATTGGGGAATTTTACAATGGCTTGGGTGAAAACTGAAGAAATGATGAACATAACCTACAAATTACTGAAAATGGCGTCATGGTTGCATAATTCCGGCGAATGGTGTGTTTCCGGTGCGTCGGTGTAGCGCGTACTTCTTTTCGGGATCGGTCGGGGCATGCCTTCGGCACATTTCTCCTTTTTGTTGTTGGCGGCACGTGATTTGGGTCCTCCTTCTTTTCCATTATCATCGTAGTCGTGGAATCCTTTGTTTTTTTTTGTATTTGTGGTGCGTATATGCGTGTGTGTGTGAACGTATGGGTGGGTGTGGGCGGACGTGTGTGTGTATGTGTGAGCGGACGTGTGTGTACGTATGGGTGGGTGTGGGCGGACGTGTGTATGCGTGAGTGTATAAGCGTGAGTATATGTATCTATGTGTGTGTGTGCAAGGTGCGTGGGAACGGGCTTATTATGTATAATATATATATATTATTTTTTATTATTTTTTTGTTCTCTGTTTGGCGGCCTATTGCGGATGGGGGGATGTGTGTGTGTGGTGTGTGTATAGAGAGAGAGAGAGTGTGTGAGAGGTTTACTGCACCGTCACAGGCTCGCGAGGGGGAGAGAGAGAGAGAGAGAGAGAGAGAGAGAGAGAGAGAGAGAGTTTAATGGCGGCGCGTGATTTGTGCAGAGTGTGAGAGAGAGAAGGAATGGTTTGTGAGGTGGTGAGGGAGGGAGAGGATGAGGGTGTGTGTGTGTGTGTGTGTGTGGTGTGTGTTGCTCCGGTTTCCTGTGTTGCGCCTTTGCGCTAAGAAGAGCGAGAGGGAGAGAGTTGCCGGCTGGGGCTCAGTGTGCAGAACGCGCGAGAGAGGGAGAGGGATGGGGTGAGGTGGGTGTGGATAGGAGAGAGAGAGAGGGAATCTCATATGGCGGGTGCCCACCGTGGGGGGGGGAGAGAGTGTGTGAGTGGGGGGGGGGGAGAGAGTGTGTGAGTGGGGGGGGGGGGGGAGAGAGTGTGTGAGTGAGGGGGGGGGATATTATCCTCTGTCTTGCATGGTGTCTCAAAGGTGAGAGGAGGGGAGCGAGTCAATGGTGTGGGGGGGGAGAGGGTGGGGATAGCGGGCCAAGGGAGGGAGAATGAGGCCGAGGGAAAGGTGAGGCGAGCACGTGGGGAAGAGAGAGGGAAAATTTTGGTTATCAGCTTGCATAGAGAGAGAGGGAGGGGGCGTGTGTGGATAAGAATACGGGAGAGAGCGAGTTCGTGTGCGGCTATGGCTCGACACAGCAGGAGCGCGAGAGAGAAAGCGAGAGAAGGGGTAGGAGTGAGTGCTCAGGCCGCTCCCGACCGAGGGTGGCCAGTAGGGGGGGTGTGTGGGTGAGAGAGAGAGAGAGAGAGAGAGAGGATATTAGAGACAGAGAGTGTGTGTGATCAGCCACTAGTAGGCAACGAGGGAGATAGCGAGAGAGGATCTTCGGGCCAGCAACTGTGGTCATGAGGCCGCGACAAGAGCTAGGGAGAGCGGGTCGTCAGTGAGAGAGGAGTGGATGAGGGAGAGAGTGAGTGCCGAGAAGGGAGAGAGGGGGAAGAGGGAGGTGTGTAGGGAAAATGAGAGAGAGGGAGAGGGGATATTTCATTCGATGCCCTCTTGGGGAATAAATTACAGGGAGAGAGAGAGAGAAGGGAGAGTGAAACCGAGGGCAGCCGGCTAGACTGGGGCATGGACGAGCGAGGGCAAGGGGGGTGATAAGGCCGTCCAATCGAGGGGGGGGAGCCATGTGACGAGGCCATGCCAGTAAAAACCAGCATCATAAAGTTTTCTAGGCATTGCCGAGCCTTCCAACGGTGCCACCAAGGCTTCAGCAAGGGAAAAATAAGTTTTTTTTTCCCTTTTTTCCTTTGATTTCCAAAAATCGGCCATCATTAGCCCTCTCCTTTTGGCTAGAGGCATTCATGCTTCTAGCCCTTCCTCTACATCTTTAGTTGTGGAGTTAGAGGGTTCTCCCTCTTCTGGAATGTCTAACATGAATTCTGGATCAAACCTAAGAAAATACCTTTTCAGTCTCCATCCATTGACCATAGTCTTGTGAATTCTCCCATCTACTTCCATCAGGTTATAGTTGCCATTGTCATAGCATTTCTTGATGATGAATGGCCCTTTCCATCTAGGTTGAAATTTCTTGTCCTTCTTGGTGTCAAATCTGTTGTCGTACCTCAGCACTAACATACCTTTTTCCAGTCCCTTTTCTTTAAGCCCTTGCTTGAAAGTTAGCCGGCGTCGTTCTACCTATGCTACATAGTGATTGATTGCTTCTTCCCTATCTAGTTGGAGCCTCTCCAGATCCAGGATGTGGTTTTGGAGATTTACAATTGGACGGTGTATCTGGCTAGCCAAAATTTGTAAGCTGGCTATTTGTACCTCAATGGGTAGAATTGCCTCTTTCCCATAAACTAGATGGAAAGGGGTGAAACCTAGTGATGTTTGAAACGTTGTTCGGTAGGCCCAAAGAGCTTCCATGAGATGTTTATCCCAATCCCCCGTGTGATTGTTCACCTGCTTTGTGATGATTTTTCAAATCATTGCGCTTACCTTCTCAAACAGACCATTGCATTGCGGATAGTATGGTGTGGAATGTCGGCGTGTGATGCCTAACTTCTTCATCAGTTCTCCCACGAGATCGCCTCTGAAACCTGGTCCTCTATCCAATATTATCTCAAGAGGAGTGCCAAAACGGCAACAGATATGCTCAAAAATTAACTTTGCTACGTCTTGGGTTGTGATGCGGGTGGTGGTTGTTGCTTCTGCCCATCGAGTCATGTAGTCTACACCCACTATGATGTACAATTTACCTAATTGGGCCCTTGGTAAAGGACCAATTGCATCTATTCCACATTTCTCAAATGGACCATATGAGATGATAGTAGTTTGTGGCTCGTAGGTTAATGTTCGATCACTGGCCACTTGACAGGCCTTACATGTCTTACACCAATGGTGTACATCCCTGTTGAAGCTAGGCCAAGAGTATCCTGCCTATAAAATCTTCCTACTGGTGATATCTAGAGCAAAAAGACCGCCGCAGACGCCATCATGGAAACTTGAAATTACCTCTGTGATCTCACTAGAGGCTGGCACCCGCCTGAGAATTTGATCCCTGCCCTTACAATACAAGTGGTCGTTTACAAGGCGGTACCTAGTAGCCTTCCTCACCAGCCACTGTTTCTGGCCTTTGGTGTATCCTTCCGGACATTCTCCTGTATCTAAAAAGCTGACGACATCAGGCATAGCATCACTACCTTGAAAGAGGGGTAGCTTCAGTTTGATGGCTCCTACGGGGACGTCTTGTATTATTTCTTTGGCTAGAGCATCTGCCTCCTGATTTTCTGCTCTGGGGACATGAAATAGTTTCACTACTTCAAAATTCCTTAGAAGATCCTTAACTTGGCATAGTTGACCAAGTAAAACTTGATTCTTACAAACCCAGGTGCCATTTATCTGCCTTATCAAAAGCAAAGCATTGCCAAACACATTTAGGTGTTGAATTCCTTGTAAGCTACATTGTTCCAACCCAAGAATTAGGGCTGCATACTCTGCTTCATTGTTGGAGTGGGAGTGTAATAACTGCTCGATGGAGAATACTCTTTCTTGTTGCTCGTTGAAAATGACTATGCCTGTTGGACTGGTCCATTGTTCTCTTGTATGCTCCATCAAATAAAAGAGAGTGAGCTCGTTCAAGCCTAGGACTCTCTACCATTGGTGTTTCTTCCTTCCCTTCCGTGTTGACCTTCAGCTTCTTCTCATAATGGCGATGAGTGAGAATTCCCGCTAAACTAGCCCAGGTGGAGTTTTCTACTTGCATGGTGTAGTCAAACTCTTGTAATCTAATTAACCACTTTGAGATCCAAGATGAGACATCCATGTGTCGCATTACATATTGGAAAACCTCTTCCATTGTCAGGATTACAAAGGGTAGATCTAGGTAGGAGATAGGAGCGGAACTTTGTGGTAGCAAACATTAGTGCCAGAACCATGTGTTCTACTTCGGTAAATCCCTTTTCTGACGGGGTCATGACACGACTAGAGAAGTAAATAGGATGCATCAGAGAAGTTTGGGGGTCCTTTTGCATGAGCATGGCTCCGAGTGTATCATTTCCTACACTAGGGTTCACATAAAATGGCTCGTCCCACTTAGGAGGTGAAATGGTGGGAAGCTTAGCTAGGATTTGCTTTACCTCAATAAACTGCTGGTCATTCTCTTCAGTCCATGAGAAGACATCCCTCTGGGTGAGTTGTTGTAGGGGAAGGACCACTTGAGATAGCAAGTGAATGAACTTGCTTAAGTATCTTACCTTCTGAAGGAAAGAAACCAGCTGCTTAGCGGTGGTGGGTGACGACAAAGATACCAGGGCCTAGATCTTTTAGGGTCAGCCTCAATTCCTTTTGCTGAAATTACATGGCCAAAACAAAGGTCACATAGAATTGAAATATGGCCGGGGCGTTAGTGAGGCCAAACGGCATCACTCTGTAAGCAAAGCATCCCCATGGTGTGATGAAGGTTGTCTTCTTTTGATCTTCTTCCGCAATGCTAATCTAGAAGTATCCTGAGTAGCCGTCGCACACTATGTATCTTTCGTGACCTACCACTTCATTGAGAATTTCATCCTGGAATGGGAGGGGAAAGTGATCCCTCTTCGTGGCTACACTGAGAGGTTTAGAATCCACACAGACTCTCCACTTACCATTTCTTTTTGTGACTACTACTGGGGAGACCCACTCTGAGTCTTCGACAGGGTAGATGAAACCTGCTTGTAGAAAACTTCTCACTTCCTTAAGTAGTGCCTCTTGTTGGATTACTCCAAGTCTTCTGAGCTTTTGTACTACGGGTTTACTGCCTTCCTTGAGTTTATGTGGTGTTGAACTACTGTAATTCCTATGATCTTATCATAGCCATCAATGAACAAAGTAGTGAAGTTACCTAGCATGGAGACATACTCCTTCCTTTCTTCATTTGTTAACTCATTTCAGAGCATTTTTTGTAGCTTACCTGCATCCTCCAAGGACTCCGTACCTGATGATTCCTCTTGGTTTGTCAGGGGTGTTTCAGATTGTGTCAATCTTTTTGGGTCTTTAAGAATGACCCCCATCACTTCGATGCTACTGTCACTTCCGTCGGCGGTGGTTGTCTCTTCTCCTGAGGTAGACGAATAGTCGCTGGTGGACTCATCTTCTGAAGCCTCCAAGATCATTTTGCACTGCTTTCTAGTCCTCATGTCGTAGAATATGCACTTCCCTTTAGCGTCCTTCATCTGAATCATCCCGGTGCTCCAATCTTGTTTAGCCTCCATAGCCATAAGCCAAGGCCTCCCAAGAATGATGGGGTAGCCCTCCCCTTTGTGTGGCATGACAAAGATGTCTACCTCCACTTTTGTATTGAATGCTTTTACTTTGATCTCACTTACAATGCCCACGTATTTCACTCTTACATTGTTTGCCATCTTGGCTCGGCAGGGTGCCGAGCCAAGGGTGACGGCCTACTTACCTCTAGACCTAGATGGTGCATCATCTTTTCACTCATGATGCATATTTGCGCGCCACCATCTATGTAGACGTTTGAGATTCGTTGCCCCTTGATGTGAGCATCCATGGTTGGTATGATTTCATCGAGATCCCTTCCAGAGATAGCCCCAGCTATCCTGAGTCTTGATTTCCTGGTATTTACCATTTTTGTCCATTGCCTCCTCATCCTTGGTGCAAGGTGGAGTAATGGGGGCCAAGTTATCTTCGGGCCCTGCATTAACACATCCTCAACTAAGTCATAGGGTTTTGCATACTCACCTAGTGAGAAGTCCATGATGTCTATTTTCTGTCGCGGTTTAGCTACTTGCTTGCTAGACTCGGCCTTCCCTTTCATCTTCTCTTCTCTTTGAGAGGCTTCCTCGTGCTTGGCATGCTTCACTCCCATAGCATTCGCTTCTTCTACCTTTGCTTTCCCTTTGTGCTTCTCTCGAACTGATTCTTCTACCTTTGCCTTCCCTTTAGCCTCCAAGCTAATAACACTCACCACTTGGTTCACAGCAGGTGGTGGGGGTAGTGGTGGAATGAGAGGTTGGGGTGGTGGTTGCTGTTGTACAGGTGGTCGAAGGATTTGGACCGGTGGGATCTCGGCCCTGGTTGCCTAGGTGGTGGTGGTCTTTCTCTTGGCAGAGAGATCTGATTCTGTCTCCCCCCTCTATTGAAATTATGCCTCCTTGGCTGTGGGCAGTAGTACATTCCATGGCCGTCTTCCCCACAGTTGTAATAGTGGTACTCTTGGTTTTGTCTTCGTTGTCCTCTTCCTTGTTCTAGATTCCTGATAGGTACATGCCCTTGCTGCACCAGATGCACAGATAAACTCTCTAGTTGGGTGGCGATGCAAATCAGCAGGTCTTGCTGCTCTTCTGATGCCTCTTGTGGTCGGGCTCTATGACTGGCTGTTGCAGTCATTGGGGTTGGTCGGGCCGAGCTTGTTTTCTCTCACTCGTCTACACTTGCTTGCATGCGCAACATTTTGTCTTTAAGGCGGGCTACTTTGACTGCCAACTCATATGTTGCAAGAAACCTTCCCTTCACCTTCTCTCTAAGCGGCGACCATAGACCAGCAATGAAACGGTCCTTCTTTAGGAAATTAGGCGCTCCTTCGCCTTCCTCCAGTGAGGAAACCCATCTCTCCCATAAGTCCACAAATTTGGACTCGTAGGTGGTATACTCTAGCAGACCTCCCTGCTTTAATTCTTTCAGTAGCTTCCATAGCTTCTCCGAGGTTGTACCTCCACCAAACCTCTTTACAAAAGCAACCCTTAACACATCCCATGCATTCTTGGTAGCCTGGGGCAATGCATCTCCTCTTCTTCCATCCTCCAGTTAGAGAATTCCTTCAGCCATTTGTCCATGATTGATAGTGGGTGTCACTTTCAGAATTGTAAACCGAAGGGTCTTAGAATCCCTCCTCAGTGGGGGCACCAAATGATGAGAGCAAAGAGAACCCTGAGCCCCGACGGCCTCTAAAACGCCGGGGGCTGAATGGCGCACCTCGAGCCTGTCACACGATAAAGCGAACAGGGGGCACCACCTAGCTTTGAGTGGCTAGGACGCAGACCACGATGATATGAACACCGCAACTTGCACACACACACACACACACACACACACACACACACACACACACACACACACACACACACACACACACACACACAGAGAGAGAGAGAGAGAGAGAGAGAGAGAGAGAGAGAGAGAGAGAGAGAGAGAGAAAGATATTTGAAAATGAAGAAAGCCCTCGGGGGTGTGAGGGAGAGTTATATCTGTATTATTTACAATAACATTCCTTCCAACAAGGCGGCACACCATGGTGATAGAGAGGTAGGGAGAAAATATGTTGCAAACTACTTGGTGCGTTGTCTAAGACGACTCAATGATTGTGAATCTTGCTACCAAGAGCGTGTATACATGTGTGCATCGACCATTGGAGTCGAGAGGTGGACGTGGCTCCCTTTACATGGTGCAAATCCCAAGGAAAGCCATCACACAAGCCCCTTCCCGTGATGCCAATAGTGTCAACTCTCCCCACTACACTCCACCAAGTGTTGACCTTTCATGAACCCCCCCCCCCCCGAATAGTGACCTCTCAGTGCCAATTTATAGGTGTTGGCTGCTTGGATTATGGTAATCCCGGTGTGATTATGGTAAGCTAATTGGGGAGACAAAGCAAGTGGTGGGCCCGGTGTGGTTGACCCTTGCTTTGTTTTGGGAGGTTATTAAAAGATGAGAATCTCTAGGTGGGCCTTTGTGACCATCACCTAGAGAGAGGGAATTTACAAATTGGGGAATTTTACAATGGCTTGGGTGAAAACTAAAGAAATGATGAACATAACCTACAAATTACTGAAAATGGTGTTGTGGTTGCGTGATGTCGGCAAATGGTGTGTTGCCGGTGCGTCGGTGTAGCACGTACTTCTTTTTGGGGTAGACGAGGGCATGCCTTCGGTGCATTTCTCCTTTTTGTTGTTGGCGGCACGTGATTTGGGTCCTCCTTCTTTTTTGTTGCCGTCGCAGTCGTGGAATCCTTTGGTTTTTTTGTATTTGTGGTGCGTATATGGGTGTGTGTGTATGTATGGGCGGGTGTGGGCGGCGTGTGTGTGTATGTGTGAGTGCGTAAGCGTGAGTGTATGTATGTATGTGTGTGTGCACAAGGTGCATGGGAGCGGACTTATTATGTATAATATATATATATATATATATATAATTTTTTTTTGTAATTCTCTGTTTGGCGGCCTGCTGCTGCAGCTACGCGATGCGGATGGGGGGATGGGTGTGTGTGTGAGAGAGGGTGTGTGTGTGGTGTGTGTATAGAGAGAGAGTGTGAGAGGTTTACTGCACCGTCACAGGCTCGCGAGGGGGAGAGAGAGAGAGTTTAATGGTGGCGCGTGATTTGTGCAGAGCACGAGAGAGAAGGGGGGGTTTGTGAGGTGGTGAGGGAGGGAGAGGATGAGGGTGTGTGTGTGTGGTGTGTGTTGCTCCAATTTTTTGTGCTGCACCTTCGGGCTGAGAAGAGTGAGAGGGAGAGAGAGAGAGAGAGAGAGAGAGAGAGAGAGAGAGAGAGAGAGAGAGAGAGAGAGAGAGAGAGAGAGAGAGAGAGAGAGAGTTGCCGGCTGGGGCTTAGTGTGCAGAACGCGCGAGAGAGGGAGAGGGATGGGCTGAGGTGGGTGTGGATAGGAGAGAGAGAGGGGGAATCTCATATGGCGGGTGCCCACCGTGGGGGGGGGGGGGGGGGGGGGGGGGGGGGGGGGGGGGGAGAGAGAGAGTGTGTGAGTGAGGGGGGGGGCGGGGGGGGATATTATCCTCTGTCTTGCATGGTGTCTCAAGGATGAGAGGAGGGGAGCGAGTCAATGGTGTGGGGGGGAGAGAGGGTGGGGATAGCGGGCCAAGGGAGGGAGAATGAGGGCGAGGGAAAGGTGAGGCAAGCGGGTGGGGAAGAGAGAGGGAATATTTTGGTTAACGGCTTGCATAGAGAGCGAGGGAGGGGGCATGTGTGGATAAGAATACGGGAGAGAGCGAGTTCGTGTCTCACTATGGCTTGACACAGCGGGAGCGCAAGAGAGAAAGTGAGAGAAGGGGTTGGGATGAGTGCTCGAGGCCGCTCCTGGCCGAGGGTGGCCAGTAGGGGGGGTGTGTGGGTGAGAGAGAGAGAGAGAGAGGATATTAGAGATATAGAGAGAGTGTTTGATCGGCCATTGGTAGGCAACGAGGGAGATAGCGACAGAGGATCTTCGGGCCAACTGTGGTCATGCAGCTGTGACAAGAGCTGGGGAGAGCGGGTTGTCAGCGAGAGAGGAGGAGTGGATGAGGGAGAGAGTGGGTGCTGAGAAGCGAGAGAGGGGGAAGAGGGAGGTGTGTAGGGAAAATGAGAGAGAGAGAGAGAGAGAGAGAGAGAGAGAGAGAGAGAGAGAGAGACAGAGAGGGGGGATATTTCATTCGATGCCCGCCTGGGGAATAAGTTACAGGGAGAGAGAGAGAAGGGAGAGTGAAACCGAAGGGTGGCCGGCTAGGCTGGTGCATGGACGAGCAAGGGCATGGGGGGTGATAAGGCCGGCCAATCGAGGGGGGGAGCCATGTGACAAGGCCATGCCAGTAAAAACCAGCTTCATAAAGTTTTCCAGGCATTGCCAAGCCTTCCAACGGTGCCGCCAAGGCTTCGGCAAGGGAAAAATAAGTTTTTTTCCTTTTTTCCTTTGATTTCCAAAAATCGGCCATCAGCACCTTCGTTTTCGGAGCATCTGGAACTAGTTCCATGAGAGCTTGGGCCTTCTGGATGAGCTCCTTGTACATTTTTAACCTCTCTTTTTCATACCCTGGATGAGGATACGTCAACCATCTATCCTCCTGGGTTTGATTGGGTTTTAGCCTAGCTTCATAGGCCTTCAAAATTGCATCGAAAGGCTCAAAGACTTTATCGACCAAGACTGAACCTCCCGAGTTAGTCTTTGACTCTTTAGGGCCCTTTGCATTTTTCTTGCTTTGTTGTTGTCGTCTAAGCTGTTCTTTTGTTTGATTTAGTTCAATTTCCAAAGTTTTTTCCTCCTTCAGCCTCTTTGCTTTCATTTTGTTTCGTTTGGCTTTCCATGATTTTCTTCCTGTCTCACCGATATGTTCTCAATTTCTGTTTGAATAGGCAATGTGGCTTCCTCAATTGGTTTGTTTTTGGTAGCTTCTCGAGCTTGAGCTCGATTCATCACATTTAAAGGATGGTGGGTTCTACCTCGAATCTGCTTGAAGAAGGCATCACGCCTACAACATTCATTGTTGCTTTCTCTTTGTAGTCTGGATTTTTAGCACAGTGTTGGCGTAGATGGTCTATCCCACAATGTTCACAAAATACAAATAATTTGATTTGTGGAACCTTGTTTGGACAACTTCGTGCCCAATGATCACCTCCATATTCATAGCATGGATCTTTTTGTTTCATAGATGGAGATCCATCCAATGGTTGTTCTTGCCTTGTGAGGTTGTTCTTTGAATCATACTCGTGATTGGCTATGAACATGAGCATATTCGCATCCATGGAGTATTGGTTTTTCATGGGCTGCATATATGTTGGCTGAGTGTAGTTGACTACAACTCTACCATCAGCCAGAAGAGGTGGTTACTGCCCTAGCACACGTTGTGGCTTTGGCTGAGTGCTACACTGTGGAGTGGGGTGATCCCCTCCACAAATAATACATCTCCTCAATTGAGGTTGTCATACATTCGGATTATGGATGTAGCCTTGGTTTATTATTCTAATCACCCCCTCAACCACTTGATCAATGATTGGTTCCCAAGGATTTTGAACATCTCTCTTTGTTGTTGGTTTTCTCTTTGGAGAGGAGGCACTACAGGTCGTGTTGTCTGTATCTTCAGTCACCTCTTTGTAGGTTTTACAATTGTCAACTAGAGATAGAGCTTCTCGAGTGACTTGGTCAAACGTTGTGCATCCGTTTAGATGTAGGTCCTTTTTGAGAGTTTCATTTTTTAAGCCCTCTATGAAGAGAAGCGATAGCCTCTCATCTTGTGGTAACTCTTTCATATGACATCTGTCTATGTATTGATTCAAGTGAAGCAGAACGTCCTTCACTCTTTCAACCACTTTTTGTTTGAAAGCGTAGATGTGTGACACCGTGTTATGTTTGATTCCCCTTTTTGTGAACTCCTCTACAAACTCTTATAAGAGTTGTGCTATGTCTGGAAAATCATCTCTATTTAGAGCTTGGAACCAACTCAAGGCTGCTCCTTGTAATGTCAACCGGAATCCCTCATACTGAGTATGGAAATCCGCAATCTGTTCTGCTCTCAAAACTTGTTTGAAGAGAGAGACATGAGCATATGGATTCGTTGACCCATTATACTTTGTCTTAACACATTGAACCACTTGATATGGTCTTAATCCTTGGGGTTCGGTCACAATCTAACCAATTTATGGTCTCTTGGAAAGATCTCTCTCTCTCTCTCTCTCTCTCTCCTCTCGTCTTGGAGACAATCCCAGTGGAATCCGCTCTGATGTGTATTCTGGCATTGTTTTTGGTTGAAAGAAAGTAAGAATTGGAGTACCCTTGTATGTGTATCATTCTAAGCCAATTGGATTGACAAGTTTGTACTCACATCCATACTTATCTACCATCAAAACTTCCACTCCGTCGGCATCTGTATACGTGAACACATAGAGATTCTTATGTGTGGTCAACCCTCTGGCATATGGCTCTACGCACTTGTAGAAGATATATTGATCCTCGTTTGTGAATCCATATATGCCCTCATGAGCATAATCTATAAGCACTCTCATGGATTCATTCGCTTTGATGAATCTCACGTTTGGTTTGTTGATCAAAGGATGCCTCTCCTCTATGTATTCTCCCAATCTCCCTGTTGTTGGCATTGCAGCGTTTGTTATGTTTTTCATGTCCCTGAGTGGAGTAGAAAACCCTGGTGGTGGTGGATAATTTATCATGGTCAAGACTCTCCCAAAACTCTCAAGATAGTCCTTGACAAGCTCACCTTGGCTTAGTGAAACTTATCCCTTTTTGCTCCTGGTGAGGTCTCTCAAAAGTCAGGAATTTGTGACTTTTTTGGTCTCTGGAAACTAGTTCTGGGTACCCTAAAAGTTTGGATTTAGGAAACTTGGAAAAATGCAACTCTAAAACTTGTCTAGGTGTGTGCTATTTTCCACAAGCTTTCTTCCTGGCTATACCTGACTCAATTTGGAGTTGTCTATCAAAAGTTAGAGCACTTTTAGTGAACTGCACTTGAAACAGCATAATTCAAAACACTTTTATGACTAGAACACAAAAACTTTGGCTTGTATCTTGGCCTCTAGAAGGCATTTTTAGCTCAAACTTGAGATTTGGAACGTACTCAGGTATATCTACAAGATCATCAACTCAAATACACCCACTATGCTGAGGGACATGGATCGCGATCCATGTTCCTCTAATAAATTTTTTTCTCTAAATTTTTACTGTGTGTAGACAAGGTCATATGCAGGCTATATACCAATGTTTAGCAAATTCTAAGGTTGAAGTACATGGATCGCGATCCATGTTCAACCACATCTAGACTTGATCTCTTGGCACTGAATCTCAAATCTTTTTGAGTTTGGACTTGTTTTGATAGGTCAAATGGCCAACACTAGGTCTGCATAGCGATTTTCAGTCTGTCACCTGTTTTTCTCTCTTTTGACCCAAATTTGCTCAATTTTAAAAAAAAAATTGGACTTGCGAAAATGTTTTCTTGGGTATGCACTAATGATCTAGAAAGTTTTAGGTTAAGTAGTCACTATGGGACATGCATCGCGATCCATGTTTGGAGTCCAAATTGACTTCTCTTGGTACCATCAGATTCAGCATGATTAGGAGGTCCTATGGTATCATTTTTTTTTGAAAATTGACCTTTGGATTAAAAGTTAGGTCAATTATGGCACTTGCTCAAAGTACCTGGCAGTTCTGGCCTTTTAGTTTGGTTTTTGGTATCCAAATTCACTTTTGAAAAGACCACTAGACTCCCTGTGATGTCCTCTAGCTATAGTGCAAATATGGTATCAGTCTGTGACAAAGGAACATGGATCGCGATCCATGTACCTATGTGTCAGATGGTAATGAAACTTGACACACAGCTCCCCCTTGGTCTCTTGATGCTAGCTATATGGTTTTTGTGTCATTTGGATCGCGATCCATACACGTATGGGTCAGATGGTAATGAAACTTGGCACACAACTTCCCCTTGGTCTCTTGATGCTAGCTATATGGTTTTTGTGTGATTTGGACTTGCTCAAAGTACCTGGCAGTTCTGGCCTTTTAGTTTGGTTTGTGGTATCCAAATTCACTTTTGAAAAGACCACTAGACTCCCTGTGATGTCCTCTAGCTATAGTGCAAATATGGTATCAGTCTGTGACAAAGGAACATGGATCGCGATCCATGTACCTATGTGTCAGATGGTAATGAAACTTGACACACAGCTCCCCCTTGGTCTCTTGATTCTAGCTATATGGTTTTTGTGTCATTTGGATTGCGATCCATACACCTATGGGTTAGATGGTAATGAAACTTGGCACACAGCTTCCCCTTGGTCTCTTGATGCTAGCTATATGGTTTTTGTGTGATTTGGACTTGTTTAGTTCAGGCAAAAGTCAATCCCTAGGTCTGTTTTAGGGTTTTGACCTTGCACTATTTTTGGCTCTTTTCACCCACTTTTTGAACTTTTTTGACAAAATTTCTTTGGGGACTTTTGTTCACACTGGTCTCTACTAGACGTTGGAAAACTTTCTGTCCAAAAATTTCTCAGGGGTACGTGGATCGTGATCCATGTTCCACCACTTTTGGATATGAATTTTTGGTTTGTTGATAGCTTATGATGTTGGTAGCCTGCTCCACAAAAATTTTTCAATTTGGATCAGTATTGACCAACCAAAACTAACTTCTACAGTCTGTTATGACATTTTTGACAATGTTCTATTTTGGCTCTCTTGACCACTTTTTGCAAACTTTTTGCATATGGTTCTTTTGGGAAAAGTGTTTGTCTATGTCTCAGCTATCCACTGCTCAAATCTCAACCAAAAACTTTTCATGAGGTACATGGATCGCGATCCATGTTTGAAAGCCAAACTGACATTTCTTGGTACCATCAGGATCAACATGTTTACTAGATACTATGGTATCAAAATTTTTGGATTTGGACCAGTTTTTGTCATTCAAAAGCAAGTCTTTTGGTTTGTCCTACGATTTTTGACTAGTTTTTGTATTTGGCTATTTTGACCAACTTTTTCTAATTTTTTGACTTGGTGCCTTTTGGGAAAGTTGTTTCAAATGATATCAGGGATGTACTTGTCAAATATCAACCCCAAATGTAAAAAAGGTACATGGATCCCGATCCATGTTTAACAGCATTTTTTCACGAATTTTGTTCTACAGGTTCTCTATGCCGTGTAGAAGCCAAATCTCACCCCTTTTTGAATTTGGATCCCAAATTTTGTGTCTGCACTGCCTGTTTTACTGTTTTTGCCCTAACAATCAATTCTGATGTGATCCTTGAGTTTTCTTTCAAGCAAACTTGATCAGAGCAATATCCCACTGATGCTCAATGTCACTGACCACTTTTCACCAAAAATGGTCTCTAGGGTACATGAATCGCGATCCGTGTTCCTCCACAGAATCTTGCGAGACTTTCTAGATTACTTCTAGAGATTTTTTTGATGCCTTTGATCCACAAATTTTTGCCTTTGGATAGTTTTGAGGTCTCTACCATCAAATTTTTATAATTTCATACTTATGGTCATTTTGGTCAAAATATGGTTTTCACCCTTTTTTCCCTCAATCTTTTAGTCCAAATTTGATGGTGGTAGTTTCTACTTACCCTACTCCTAAGTACTGAATGAAACATGAAACAAAAACAAATAGAAGGATACAAAATAAAGTCGCAACGGAAAGCGTACAGCACGCTGAAAGCATAGAGAAAATCGAAGAATGAAATGCTTTTGGCTATCTCACTCACAACCCTCTTTACTTCTCAAGAAAAGATCTAGCAAGTCCTCGACTTCTAGACTCTACCAAGCACTAAACTCAGTGTCTAGCTGCTTCACTACTAGAGTGTAAATGGAATGGAAGACAAATCTTTAAAAAAAGAACGCTAAATATGCACTAGGTCACTCACCATCTAAGGATCATATCCCTGGCAGTGGCGCCAATGTTAGCGGGTCGCCGCGACGGACGTTTGCAGCATAGCTTTTTGGTACTAACATGATGTCAATACTCAGGGAAGTGACTTGGATGGGGCACGGAGACTCTTTGAGATCGTCAATCTCAAGAAGTGAACCTTAACAAGCAAACACAACAACTCTACAAGAAAACATCCACTCAATGATCAAGGAAATCTGTCTATGTCCTTTCTCACAACTCTAGGTCATCCCGCCATTTCGGCATTCGAACGGACTCAAAATGCAACGAAACTCTAGGAGGAGGTCTAGGACACCTAGAGACACAATCCTACCAACTCTGGTCATAGTCCGACAAGGTAACAAAATCATGATCCATCATGAAAAAAGTCCTAAAAACTACAACAAATCAGTCAAGAAAGGTCGCCCTATGGTCTAAGAACACTCTTCTATGGTCAAAACGACTATAAACAGTGATTTAAGCACTCAAACCTCAAATTAAGGCTCACAGACGTGTAGTCGCAAACCACAACAAAGCTGACAATGCTTACACTTGAATTAAAGAGCAAAGAGAGAGAAACACAATGCAAGTTTCGGAATTGAAAATAGAATACCCAATCATTAGTTGTGATGATTACAAGGTGGAGCAACTCGTAGCTTGAGCATACATACAACAGAGCTCTTTTCTTCTCTAAAGATAAGCCTTTTTTCACATTAAGGTTATTGACTTTTATACGTAGGGATTTTTAAATGGCTAGTGGCCGACTCACATGTACCTTTACAAATTTCATCGACATAATTACAACCCGGGGAATTGATTGCTACTTTGGAATTAGTATTTACACATTGTATCACTACACTAACTCGACAAAATAATAAACTACAAATGTGGTGTCCGGATACATGTCCGACCAGTTGGGTGCCCGTTCGATTTGCCCTCAAACACTCTCCGACAAACAAATAAGGTGGAAAAATTTTCTTTCACAATTTAAATTTCATATTTCTCACATTGCTGCAAGTACAATCAAGTGGTCGATGCACTTTCACGATGGCCAAGGGTAAATGTGGTGTCTATAGCAACTCACAATGATCTATCTTTTATGATAGATGAGTATGCTACTGATGGAGACTTGAAGTATCTAATTACAACCTTCGCATTAGGGAAGAAAAAATAACCATTCACCTCGAAGGATGGTTATCTTCTAAATGGAAATAGGCTATGTGTTACTCACCCATACAATAAGAAATTCATCTATGAATCCCATGCTTCTCCTTATGCAGGGCAAATAGGGATTCCATAATCTACTCTTCAAGGAGTAGAAATGTATTTTTGTTGGTCTACCATGAAAAGTAAACATACAAGAGTATGTTTCAAAATGCATGGTGTACCAAAAATTGAAATTTGATTGTGGGAAGCAACTTGGATTGTTTCAGCCGACAGGCTTAGCAAAAAAACACACTCCATGCCTGTCAAAAAAGACTAATAAGGCACATCAAATGACAACCATCTTTAGATCTCAAAATTTCAAGTAGCATGGCTTGCCAACATCCATATTGTCGGACAAAGATCTTAGAATGACCAATAATTTCTAGAAGGGTCTCTTTGAGAATCTAGGAAGTAGATTAAATTTCTATGTTGGCCTATCATCCACAAATGGATTACCAAAGTGAAATAACTAATCTAACGATTCTTGAATCTACTACAAGCCTATGTCATGGAAGTAGATAAATGTTCTCAATGAGAGAAGTACCTACCCCTTATAGAGTATGCATACAATGACATTGTACATACTTCTATGGGGAAAGTACCTTTTGAGGATAAAGAGCAAAGATCCAAAAGTCCCTTACTACTTAAAGTAAATGGAAAGATCTTTGTTGTTGATGAATATATCGAGACTCAAAAGAATCTTTTTCAAATATTAAAGAGGTTATATCCATCTCAAAGCAAAGGCAAAAAGGGTTGCTGCTAATAAGCACAGAAGAGCCTTAACCTTTAAGGAAAATGATTGGGTCTTGCTAAAGTTTCTTAAGGCTCGTCTAAGACATACTACGGGCAAGAATCCTACGGGCCACCAAGAGTATTATGATAAACTAGGAAAAAGATACTATGGTTCTTTTTAAATTCTTAAGTCAATCAATGAGATGGATTATCAATTAAAGTTTCTCAACCATTGTCTCATGCATAATGTTTTCCATGAGAGCCTATGTAATCCTTACAAAGGAGCACCAACAAAAGAAGTAATAGTTGCAGACCCTCCAAAAATTGAAGATAAAAAAGAAGTACTTCAATTTGAGTCCATCCTACGACATGAAGACAAGGTATTAAGAAACGATAAGATTATCCAATGATATCTTGTTAAGTTTAAGAATTATCCTTTTAAAGATGCTAGATGGATGCAAGGAACCTAGCTTAAGGATAATAAGAACCTTGTCAATGCTTACAATGCTACACTAGAGTAAGCAAATGATAATGCATTTTAAATGAACAATGTTCTTGTCTTATAATACTAATTATCTTTCAATTGTGCAAAAATTTAAATACTATGCATGCTTAGGATCATGTTTGTGCTGACGACGTCTCTCAAACACCAAGTAGAATTTGTCACTCTACTTTGGAACTATGATATGGACTAAAGAGCAGACGTGCTTGCGGTACCTAAGTCTCCCAAGCACCAAATGGATTAGTCATCCATCTTGGAATGATGTCGTAGGGTAAAAAGAGATCCTCTACCCACTAAGAAACATGGACTAATGACTAGGCTTTATCTTCTCTACCTCATAGTAGAGGACGACTATGATTTTAAGAGAGAGGTAATGTCATAAAATCTAATATTTAGCTAACCCAAAAGATTTTCTCATATTAAACTAATCATTTAATGTGGGATAATAAATAGGAACAAGAGCTAGAATAGAGACATGTGCTTCTAGACCTATCTTAGCAGGGACCAAAAGGAGAGATGGTTGCATCTCAATAGGGGTCCAAAAGGAGATTGTCTACCAAAGAGCAATGTGTAATAAGTGCTTCTAGACTTATCTCATAAGGGGACCAAGAGCAGAGATGGTTACATCTCAATAGGGGTCCAAAAGGAGATTTTCTACCAAAGAGCAATGTGTAATAAGTGCTTCTAGACTTATCTCAGCAACGTGCATCTAATGGAGCTTAAAATACCTGAGGGTTAGCTTCATTAAAGACCTCCAAAGGTTAGTGTTAAAAGTCCTTAGACCTTAGGCAAGCTAGGCATTAGGAAAATTTTGAACTTATTTTTGGGCCTTTTAAGAGTGCCACATCATCAAAGTTGTACAAAAGAAAGCAACCCGGCAGACCCCTCTAAATATTGCTTACAACCCCATGATATGACCTATGATTGGAAAGTTCTTGAAAAATGGATTCTCAAGAGCCAAGGTCCAAAAATTTTGGATGACTTCTATGAAATTTATGCCATTTTTTTTCAATCAGCCAGGTTATGTTACCGTTACGGTAATCTAAAATCACCTTTTTCTAGATCTACATGAAGGCAATGTCCGATACATGCATGCTATATATCAATAGATAGCATTTGAAGAGTAGATTCTAAATATCCAACCTCTGACAAGTTTGGATCTTATTTGCAAAAAATTTACTGATTCCCACTTTTTGAAAGCTATGCCACATCAACAATTCTTACAAGGCCCATTTTTTAGTCCAAACTTTTCCTAATGTCTGTGCTTGAGGTGGGAACTCGGCGCAAGCTTGAGGTGCTTGTCATGCTTGATGAATAAGGTGCTTGTCATGCTTGATGAGTAAGGTGCTTGTGGTGCTTGTCATGCTTGCTGACTAAGGTGCTTGAGGTGTTTGTCGTGCTTGATGAGGAAGGGGCTTGAGAAGCTTCCCATGCATGGGGGGTAGCCCCTTTGTTGGAAATTGATGCACGAAGAAACCATAGAGTAGTGGATTACTTCCGTGATAGAACCAGGCCATTGGGAGCTGACATACTCAACCATTTCTTCAGGTAATCTCGCGCATGATTGTTGCTTTTTCTTGATGAAGTCTATTTTTTGGAAGACAGTAGCCTTGAGATGTAAATCCCAAAACTTGTCTACATATTTGTGGATAGACTCATGGGGGAGAAAAATCCCAAAACTTGTCCACATATTTGTGGATAAACTCATGGGGGAGAAGCTTCAAACTTTGCCATTCAATAAGCACTTTGTGTGAGTGTGCGGAAGCGCGCTCGTGCAAAGAGTGCAAAGGGGGGAGAGAGAGAGAGAGAGAGAGAGAGAGAGAGAGAGAGAGAGAGAGAGAGAGAGAGAGAGAGAGAGAGAGAGAGAGAGAGAGAGCAGGACACGGGATGTGGGGTGGAGATCCCAAGTCTCACTGCGTGAGCACCATGTGAGAATCTGAGTGAGAGCTCCTTATTCTTTGTATGTATAAAGAATAAGGAGATAAATGTGGGTGGCTGGACACGTCTCGGCGGACACGGGAAAAGCACAGTGAGGTACACCGCCATTACCTAACAATCCCCACTAGGTTGTGTGCCGATAAGTGGCGAGAAGGCTAGCCTACAACTAGTATATACAAGAGGTGAGAGAAGACAACTCTCAGCCTATGCCCAATGGCTCACTCCAAACATGCTCTAGTGTAGATGCAACATGCATACCACTAGGACTAGAGCCGCGATGACACTCCTCATACAAGTATCAAGGGGATGACATGTATTGCTCCACAATGCACAATGCCAGTGTCAATCATCGCACGATTGACAACTCCCACTGCAAATGCACCGACCGCATAAGCAAGATCAGGTCTCAAGACCAAAAGGTCAGACATGAGAGAACTGAAAGCTTATGAAACATGCATTATGTGTGCCAACCTATTCCTGTGAGTAACCTCAGTGCCATATGAATCCTCATCAGGAACCACCTGACTATGCATCACCATGTCAGCATCATCTGGCAAAGGCATATCTGCTGAGAATGACTGCAAAACCAAAAAATCAACACCATTGCAATTACACACAGCTGTTTGAAGGACGCTATCATCCTCAAACATATCAGATGCATCATAGAACAATGCATCGGTCTTTAGGTCAACTAACGTCATCTCAACTGATGACTGACCAAGTTGTGTATCCCCAGAGATACCACTGTCTGCGTGAACGTCACCACAAGACAAATGCACAACCTTCTCTCCATGCAACACATCCACAAAAGAGACACGCCTATCTCTCGCTCCAAACATGGCTGCAAATACACAGAGACTACACCGCCTCGTGTGTCAAAAATATGCAAAGGGTATACCAAACCACTCCTAGCACCTCTGGCTATCACCAGTGATCCCTATGCATATGAAATGGCCACTCTCTAAGCAGTACACAATGTCCACTACTCTGCAACAACTGACGCACTGAAATGAGACTCTGGCTGAGTCTTGGTACACAACGTACATCTCGTAGCGTAAGCAAGGCACCGCTAGGCAAGGACATGCATACGTCTCCAGAACCCTCTATGTTGTATGTTGAACCATCAGCAAACTACACACGTCCAAGTCTCCCACTAGAGAAAGAGCAAAACAAATCATCACTTGCCACCACGTGAAAAATTGCATGCTTGTCTAGTAGAAAATGCGTAGACAAGGTGCTATCCCAAGACACAAAGTAGTCTGAAGGCAAGCTAGACTCAAAAGTGACATGCTCGTCACATGCATACTCTCTAGCATGTGTCCTCATAGTAGCACCATGCATCTGCCTCTTTCGTTGCCTCATACGCTTGAAGCAACGACGCCTAATATGCCCAAAGTGGTTTCAATGCCAACATGTCAGTCAACGATCGTGAGCGAGAACCGCTTCTAACCTGAAGCATCTCCATATCCATTCCAAAACTATGGCAAACAATGCTCAAGATCACAAGACTCTCCCACCCAAGAGAAAACCACTATCTCAAGCAAAGAAGGTGACCAAGAGGTCAAGCGCACTAGCCTCTACAATACGCATACATATCTGGCAAAATTTCGGTAGTGTGTCCCCTGTAATTGGGGTAAAAAACTCAATAGTTTATCGTAATGGAGACAAAAACAAATGCCCAAATGGCCAATCCGGGAATGTACTCGTCTAGAATCACCTCACAAAGTCATACACAGAGCCAAACTGCTCTAGCCGGAGTATCACTCAACGGCGCTACAAATGACATACATATGTGAGTGAAAAACTACTGCCAAAATGTGTCAATAAATGACCAATGTGCCAGATAACCATAGCATACACAACTCCTCACTCCTACGAGAGTGGGAACAAGAACACCAAACTGTGTCCAAACTGATAAGGCCTGTCAATGTGAGAGCCAAGCTTGATCACAAACTATGGCAAGTAATCTCCAGTCACTGTCCCACAAAATCATACACAAAGCAAAAGCTCAAGACACCTCCCGTGTCAAAATCAGTATGCAAGCCAAAACACTGCCGAAGATGTCCTCAACTGCAAATGGCAACACCTATGGGAGTACTAGACTCAACCTGTAAATGGGAGTCAAAACTGGAAGCTCCAAATGGCCGAGCACACGCAACTCAAGATAAAAAATGCATAGAAAAACATGCTCACGACAATGAACCACCCAAAAGGGAAAACATTGCATGAAAATCCTGAGTGCTACAAGCAATCGCAATCTCGGTCGCACCAACGATATGCATAAAAAATTCCAAATCATCTGTGTCCACCTCTACTGTGGTCTCCTCCACAATTTTTTCTGTCTTCTTAGAGCTTGGTACATCAGTCATAGAGGGATATCCGTCCTCAGCTTCCTTGGCTTTCCCTTTGTCAGCTTGCCCATGTTTCTCTTGAGGCTTAGTAGACTCATCTACTGTCCTTTTCCCCTTGTCGTCTTTTTTCAGCTCAGCTTTTAATTGCTGTACCTCCTCTTCATTGTATGGCTCGATAGGTTGCTGCTCCAGAATAGCCTCTGACTCTTCATAAGCTTTAATATATTGATCTTATTGATCAATATGTGGCCTGGCTGAGCTAGTTCCGACTTTAGTGGGGTCTGGCACCCACTTTTCTTCAAAGTCACCCTTTAGAGCTCTTTCCGCTCTAAACTGCTCCACTAGTCTTTCCATTCTTGCCGCTTTCTGACTTTTGGTTTGCTTGGGAGCAACCTTCTTCTTTACTTTCTTCTTAAGTGGCTCGTCCACATCCTCTTCAGGTTCTGAAACTACTTCTAGTTTCCGGCGTGCTCTTGTGGATGTCCTCTTGGATACTTCGGGCTGTTCTTCCTCCTCGTCGGCTTCTCTAAGCCACTCATTCTGGGAGGGAACCTTTGGCCACTAATCTCTAGCTCCAATAGCTTCATAAGCTATTCTTGTCAGAATTTCCGCTCCTCCTATGTATTTTGGCTTCTCGTTGTGCATGGCAATTACTTGCTCGTGGATGTGTTGAGCGTAATTCACCTCTTTTGGAATATTGCTCTTTAATGCCCATGTGATGGTGGTCGCAATGGCATGGGGTGGTGTCGTATACTTTTGCGGTCTCTTACTGCAAACATGGAGAAACTGGTTGTACAGTCGGCAAAGGGTTGCCGCTCTTGGGTCCGCCATATCTCCATAGGTTGCATTCTGTTTCTTGGGCCCATAGACCTCTATGGCCTCCCTTCTTTCCTTGACTGAGCTCCCTTTGTTGTGCAGCTTCAATGTGTCTGCAATGAGCTGTGGAGTGATCTGTACTTCTACTTTCTCTCCATCTATGGCTGTCAATGTGGCTTTTCCATCCTTCTGAATGGATGTTGCCAACTCGTACACTCTTCTTGTATCCACACCTGATGGTCTCGAGGTGAAGAAACTGTGCAAGTCTGCCCTTTCCAGGTACCTGCTGATGTCTTCTGACCTGCTATAATCTACCAATTCCTGTGGGATCATCGGTACATCCACCGCTTGCCCTTGAGGATCTCTGAAAGTCCCCTGGTAGATCTTTATTCCCTCTTTCTCCAATACTGCTTCCTCCACCCAAGTTTTGGTTGGCTTGAGGGTTTCTGCTGGAATGTCAAAGGGTTCCGCTTCTGCAAGAGCATCTTTGATTGTCGGTCTTTTTCTCTTCGTTGCCGATGACTTGGCGGAATCCATGGATCCTGTAACTCCAATTTCAGAAGTTAACGTCTTTTTAGTACTGAAAGCCGAAATGAAGCTTTTAACTATTCAAATGACTTGAAAATTGAAACATGAGCTATTCAGGGCCTAAGGATGCAAAGTAGGTGAAAAAATATGCAAAATGGGCTCAAAATCATGCTGGAGACATCATACGCGTATGATGTCTTTTGTGTCAAAATGACTTCATATTGGTTGTGCTTGTAGCTGATAGTGTATACATGATTATCATATGCTTGGATTTGAGTTTGGATACCATTTGGTCAAGTTTTGGCCAATTTAGTCCAGTTCCGGCTCTTGGCAAAATTTTGAAAGGGAATTGGATTTTATGATCCAAATTGGATAAAACTTGGTGGTTCACTTTCAAATGGCATGTAGATCACTTCTGTTTGGTGGTTGAAGCCCTGAGGTGCCAAAATCACATAGTGAGACATCATACGCGTATGATGTCTTTTAGTGTATTTTTGGACCAAATTTCTCTATAAGCTTGGATTTGGCTTTAGATAGGCTTATTCAGTGGATTTATGAAGTTTGGATAGATTTTGGGCTAAAAATGGCTCTGGAGACATCATACGCGTATGATGTCTTTTTCATCAATTTTGCATGGGATTGGTTCTGTGGACTCCCCATGTACTAGTGAAGGATTGTTCCTACTCAAATCTTGGTTTGGACTTGAGTATGTTGGATTTGGGCCAAAAATAGGCTTTAGGTGAAGGATTTTCCTCAATTGGGCTAATGGGGTGATCCTCTTGACCAAATGGTTCCAAATTTCATATGTAGCATGTATTAGATATATATAATGGATGTATGATGACAAATGAGCAGTTTTGGCTCTGTAAGTGCAAATAGACATCATACGCGTATGATGTCTTTTGTGTCAAAATGGTGCTTTTTGGTTCCAGATAGCTTGTAGATGTGTTAATCAACAATCCTACAAAGTTTCAATGAGTTTGGAGTTATTTTGACAAAATTAGGACCAAAAATCAATTTTATGGCCTACTTTGCGTCTTTTTGGTTTTCCTTGGGTTTTCTAACTCCAATTCTCATGATACTTGGTTCATAGGATGTGATTAACATGTGGAATGAGGCTATGCACTCAAATGTTGAAATGGATGTGAAATTCATGCTGTGAGACATCATACGCGTATGATGTCTTTTCTTGAAATGTTGGTCTTTTTGTGCAAAGAATGCTTTGTGCTAGTGCCCTAAGCCCTGCTAACTAGTTTTCAACTTAAAAAGTCATCAGTTTAGCTAAAAAGCCCCCTTATAGGCATTTCAGTCTCCGAAGTCGTCTTTTTGCCTTGGAGTTGAATTTCTTCAACTTTTCTTCTCGAGAGTTGCATTTCCAGCTCATTGGATATGTTGTGAAGCCATCTATTTGGTTGAACTTGACTTTGGCTCCCCGTTCTCCATCTTTCTCCTTTTGGTTGCCCGAAAGCGTCTTTTTCACCATCGGTAAGTGAATCAGCTTTCTTTTGGGTTTTGCTTGCAAACATAAGTCATCCATGTATATTTGAAGCTGCTTGTGAAGTTTCATTTCATTCGGTCGTCAATTTCAGCCATTATGTCAAAATGACGCTTTGTGTGTCCGCAGCCGAATCGGTTGTTC
This sequence comes from Adiantum capillus-veneris, assembly GCF_014529385.1. Lineage (NCBI taxonomy): Eukaryota > Viridiplantae > Streptophyta > Polypodiopsida > Polypodiales > Pteridaceae > Adiantum > Adiantum capillus-veneris. Next base: position 133,765,022 of record NC_140941.1, read on the forward strand.
CGACCTACTTTTGGTGGTCCAAACTTGGAGATACTCCATGGTTGCATTGCCCTCGATGTTGTTAAGCTTCCTGAGAAGTTTTGTGTCGTTTCGACAACTTTTTCCTGTTTGCCTCTTGCAGGCTCTGTTGACCTAGGGTTTTTCCAGTCGTTCTTTCTCGAGCTTTGAGTGTTAGAAACCCATCTTCTATACTAGGGTAACCCACCTATAAGTTCTTGCAAGGTTTGGTTAGGCGGTTGTGCCACTACCTAGCATTCTACCGCATTCCCCTCTGCTCTTGTTTCTTGGTTTTGGTCAGTTTTCGCGACAAAAGTTAATGATAAGCATCAAAAGCTTATGGCAACGAGTCTACCTCTCATGTCTGGTGTCCTCTGAGCTCTCGTAGCAGTCGTAGAAGGCTGTAGAAGGTTGGATGCTCCTGTGTGCTCTTTGCTCTCTCCAAGAAGGTAATAGTGGAAATGAGCTTGAAAGTGATGTGAAAAATACTTAACTTCGGACTTCCCGGATCACTTGTTACCAAATTTGACATGTGCTCCTATCTCGTCGTGAAATGCACTTTAGGATTTGAAATTTCTCAATTTGGACTCCGGTTGACCTGTTTCTGAGAAATCTGTCCACTTTGCCAAAATTCTGTCATTTCGGGCTTTCCGCAACTTTTCCCGAATTGTACTCAATTTTTACCATGGGTTTCCCTTGTCATTAGGATCATCACCATCTATTCTTTTCTTTTTTCTGATCTCGTTTCACCTACTTTTTTATTTTTCTTTTACTTTTATTAAGAAAATCATAAAAAATAAAGGAAAATAGCAAATTGAAGCCAAAAAATTCCAAACATACACAATAAATAGCTGGTAACCCTGTGTATATGAATATACACTTATTTGTGATTTCTGGACTTGGATTACCACTTTTTTTCACTTTTTAGCTCCAAAAACACTCTTATTTAGTGATATTTACACGTCTAGAGACCCAAATTCATCATTTGATCTCTTCTTGTTGCAAAACAAGGTATATAAGGGCATAAATATTATTAATATCCGCAATCAAACATAAAAATTGCAAAATCATGTAAGACACTGCCCTTGTAATATAATTTTTTGTTTTTCTTTGTTTTTGTCGCTTGTAGCTGCTTTGTAGCTCCTGTATACCTGTATACCTCCCCCCCTCCTAGTCTGAGTCCTCTCGGACGACTATGAAGTTTCTGTGGACGAAGCATTGTAGTTGTTTTGGTCATAAGTTCCCAATGCAATTGTAGAGCGATGATACAACAGTCTTTCCAATAAAGCTGCTCTTTGTTTGATTGAAGGATTGGTGGTCGGGTTTTGGGTTGGTGGTACTTCGGTAGTAGAATCAGTAGATGGATTCTTCTTTACCTTGTTGTTCTTTTTCACAATCCAAATCTGCTTCCGCTTCGCTTGTGCTTGCCACAAACTCTTTGCGACCCAAACCTGCTTTGTTCTTTGTGTTGATTTCCTCGCCTTGAAATACCTAGGAGTTTCCGTGTATTGTACTGAAGGGAGTTCCTGTTTACAAATCCTTGGGATCCAAATTTGCTTGCTATAGCTTTGTGCCGTCATGAACTTCTTTGGAATCCAGATCTGTTTCACTGTCCTTGATTGTCTGGAATCACTCTGTTGTCTGGTATTGAAGACTCTGTTTTCCACCTTTGTGTTCTCTGGCACAACCTTTTTTGGTCTCCATACCAACTTTGACTCCGTTTTTTCCCAAGGTTGAGCTATTATATTATTGCTTGTCTTCCTTATCCAATGTTGAGAGTTCCTCGTCGAAGAGCAATCCAGTTGTATAGAAACTTTTGGTTGCCATTGCTTCTTCTTTTTCTCTGGTTGTTGTTTACCTTTGTTCTTGGATTCTTCCTTTGGAGTTGGCTCTGCTCCTTTGGTGAACTTAACTGATTGACTTTCACCTTCGTATTTGATAAGCACTGATTTAGAACTCCAGTCAATCATTGCATTGTATTGCTTCTGCCATGGTTGTCCTAGCAATAATGGATGTTGTGTAGCTTGGTCTTCAACCACGTAAAACATATGAGGATACACATACTGGTTAATCTGTATATGTAAAACTGTGCATCCGACAGTTTTGATTGAATTCTCAGAGTAACTCTTTAACTCTTGCTTGGCAGTTTGTAATTTAGTGTCATTTGTCAATTGTCTATACAAACTGAGTGAAAGTAGGTTAGTTTGAGCTCCTGAATCCAATAGTGCTCTGGCTTTGATTTGGTTGGTTCCTACTTTGCATTCAATGATGGGTTCTTCTTTGTCATTATCCATTTCTGTTATACTGACTGCGTTTATTCGTATTGCTCCTTCATTGCGCTGTTTCTGACGCAGTAGTCTTCTTTTCTCCATTCTTTCCTTCGCCTCGGCTTGCGCTTCCTCCACAATCTTTTTCTTTTTCTGGACACGCAGCTTTTCTTGATGTATTTTGAGAAGCATGTCTTGGGTTAGCGGCAAAAGATACTTTTTCACTCTGCATCCACTAATCCAATTGGGCATTTCTTCTCCGTCTAATGTAGCAAGCTTGACGGCTCCACTTGGTGATAGATCTTTAATCACCAGAGGTCCCATCCCTCGCTTTTTAAGCTTCTTAGCATGCTGTTTCAGAGTGTAAACTAGGACATAGTCCCCAACCTTAAACTCTTTAGTCCGCACATGCTTATCAAAAAATTCCTTTTGTCGCCTTTTTTGAGCGTAGATAGAAGCTACTGCTTTTAGGCGAAGCTCGTCTAGCTTTTCCAGGTCATCTATTCTATCAGAAAGCTCGTGCCCTGTCCACTCTAGATCCTTAGCCACCCTTAAGGTTGAAATCAAGAATTCTATTGGTAAGATAGCATTTAGCCCAAAAACCATGTTATATGGGGTCGTTCCTATTGATGTTTTATATGCTACCCTATATGCCCATAATGTTGAATGCAACTTCTGGTCCCAGTCAGTTCTCGACTCAGATACAATCTTCGTAAGGACCGTGCATATGGTTTTGTTTGTTGCTTCAGCTTGTCCGTTTGCTTGTGGATGATACGGGGCTGATTTCCTATGGATTACCATGAATTCATCTAGAAGGATCTCTATCACTTCATTTATAAAATGTGTGCCTCGATCACTCACAATTTCTATTGGCAATCCATATCGTACAAAGACGTATTCATATAGAAATTGTGCCGTGGTCCTGGCATCTGCTTTTTGAGTTGCCTTTGCTTCGACCCACTTTGTTAGATAGTCTGTAGCCACAACGATGTATTGTGCATGAGTCTTATATGCAGGAGGTGAAATGGGTCCGACATAATCAATCCCCCATTTTGCAAAAGCTCTTGCCCCCATCATTGGTCTAAGCGGCATATCATCTCTTTTAAGTGGTACTTTGGTCCGCTGACAGTCATCACACCGTTTAACGTATTCCTCAGCGTCCATATGTAATGTTGGCCACCATATTCCTGCGGCTAAGACAAGTTTTGCTGTCTTATCACCTGAGAAATGGCCTCCACCTACTCCTCCATGAGCTTGCTCCAGGATTATCACATACTCAGACTCTGATGCGCAAATCCTAAGCTGGTTGTCTTTACCTCTCTTATAGAGTTGATCTCCTATTAAAGCGTAATCTCTAGCTTCTGTCTCTACAGATTTCTGACGAGCTTTTGACGTTCCTTCTGGGAAAGTTCTATTTGTGAGATATTCAACAATATACTGACTCCATTCGGAGCGATCATTATCTGATATAATGTCGAATACTCTGCTGGCGGTTTTGATGAACATGCAATACATACAGTGACATATTCATGTACGCTTTCTTTCATTCCGGGCCAATAGACTCCCAATTGTAACAAATTCCTATATGTGTTCCTTCTTGAACAATGAAATGCACATTCCTGAACATGTGCTTCGCACATATATATATTATATTCCTCAGGATTGATGCATAGTCGTAAAACATGATCATTTCCCAATTGATACAACCTTCCTGCAGCCAATTGAAGATTCTTGGATTTCTGAATAGCAATATGTTTTTGGTTGTATTCTCTTCTATCAAACTCTCCTCCATAGGTTAATAGGCTAACGACATTTTGAGACCACTTCGGTATCATTTCTATGTTGAACAAGTACGCGTCTGGCATGTCGTCATCTACTCCTATAGGGTCTTCTCCATTCGTCAACCGCGAAAGATGATCAGCTCTAAGATTTTTTTTTCCTTTCTTTACTACTACCGTGAAGTCGAATTCCAGTAAGATAATGAACCATCTCACTATTCTCCCGGTATTGCATGGTTTATTCACTAGGTAGAGCAAGGCTTGGTGATCCGTAAAAAAACACAAACTTGTTGGCTAGAAGATAATGCCGAAATTTCTTCACAGCATATATCATTCCTAATCCTTCTCGCTCTGTTGTGGTGTAATTCTTCTCTGCATTGTTGAGCTGTCGACTGGCGTAACAAATAGGAAAATCCATGTTTCCTTCTTCTGGCTGAGCCAGAATGCATCCTATTGCATATGACGAAGCATCTATATGCACATGGAATATCTTCTCCCAATCTGGTGATTTCAAGACTGGAGCAGTAATGAGTGCCTCTTTCAATTTCTTGAATGATTCCTCACACTCCTCTGTCCATTCAAAGTTCACTATTAGCCTGTAAAGTGGTTGGCCTATTATAGCGTACATGTAAATGAATCGTCTATAATATCCGCAATGTCCCATAAAGCTCTGTACTTGTTTCGCATTGGTTGGTCTAGGCATATCCACTATAACTTTTATCTTCTCTAAATCCGTGGATATTCCGTTTTGTGAGACAATATGTCCCAGAATTCTGCCCTGTCGGACCATAAACACACATTTCTCAGGATTGAGACAAATGCGATATGTCCTACATTTCTCAAATACTTTTCTTAGGTGTTCTAGATGCTCATCTCTCAGAAGAGAATGTACACATAAGTCATCCATGTATATTTCTAGAAACAACCTTAAGTATTCTTTGAAAGCATGCGTCATCAGCCTCTGGAAGGTTGCGGGAGCATTGGTTAGACCAAAAGGCATAACCCGATAAGCATAAATTCCCCACTCCGTTGCAAAAGCTGTTTTATGTTGATCTTCCAGTGCTATGGCTAGCTGGTTATATCCTGAAAAACCATCAAGAAAGGAGTATGCTGTTTTCCCTGATACACGCTCTAGAACATGATCAGTTATCGGCAGGGGATAATTGTCCCTGATTGTTGCAGCATTCACTTTCTTTAAGTTGACACACACTCGGAGTTTTCCGTTCTTCTTGGGTACCACCACAATCGGAGATACCCAATCGGTGTGTTCAATCTCGTATATGAATTCAGCTTCCATTAGCTTATCTATCTCTTCTTTGATTCGCTTAGCAAACGTATCATTATATGTGTATGGTCTCTGTCTGCTAGGCTTTGCGTCTTGTTTTAGTGGGATTGTGTGTTGGCATATCGATGGGTCAACTCCCTTTAAGTCCTTATAAGACCATGCAAACACATCCCTGTACTCTCTGAGAAGACTCAAAAGTCTCTCTTCCTCGCCTGGAGACAAATCTGTGGCTATGTACACCGGTCTAGGTGTCTCACCTGGAGCTGCTAAATCAACTTTTTTTGCATCCTCCGGTCCGTCATAAGATTCGTTCTCCTTTCTCTCTCGAATAGGTTGGGTTAATACCACCTTCCTATCCTCTATTGTGAATTTCCTGTAGTGAGAGGGAACATCCATGTTTTCCTTGATTTTGGCGTTTTCGTCCTCTCCACTCTCAATTTCTGTCGTCCAAACTTCTTTCAGAGTTTTCTTGAGCTCTCTGTACTTGTTTCTACGTTCTAACTTGGACTCCGTGTGTTCTCTGTTGCGCTTGTTCTTTTCTGATTTTTCTGTTTCAGTTTTCGTTTCATTCCTTTGAACTTGATTTCTTGAGCCTTTTGTCTTTTCGTAAGCTCTTTTGATCATTGCCTCTCATTCTTCCAGAAATCTTGTCCTTAACACAATCTTCCGCCTTTACTAGCATTAGGAATTGATTTTTTCCTCTTATTCTAGGCATCGGATTGGTTCTAACCCCCTTTGTTTTTCTCTTTGCTCTATAGCGTTTCTGGCGTTGTTTAGTTTGGTTCGGAAAATCATAAAATCGGACATCCGTTATAGTTTCTTCGTTTCCGCTTGAATTGTCCGTTGACTCGTTGTCTGCTTCATTTCCCCACTCTGGATGATCGGGAATGTCGTGAAACACCTCTTCTTCATCTTCCTTTTCCAGTGTATCGTTCTTTTCAGTTTCTTTTTCGAGTACAGTTCTCAACATGAAGTACGGAACCACGTCGTACCCGTCCTTGTCGCAAAATTTTGTTGTGGGACCATCCGGAATTGCACAAACATCTAGGGTTGCTAGAATGTGTGTCCATTCTAATGGTTCAAGCGTGTCCTCTGGAAAGGGTTCTCCTATATAAGTTTCGTCTTCGATAGCCCTTTCTAAAACATATTCTTCTCGCCTCAGACTTCCACATTTCGAGGCTCCACACATCCATAACTCCTTGGGCTTACCTAACCAAGCTGGAAATTCGGATCCCGCCAAAGTAGCTGAATCAAACTCCTCTACCGGTGTTCGGTTCACATCTTTGTAGCTATGGTCTTTCAGGTTCACACGTGTAGTGGTTTCCATATTTCTCAGGTATATGTGATCGTAGCCCCAATCCTGGACCATTTTCAACTGTCTCATGAATGGTCTTCCCAGTATGATATCATAGTTATTCTCCTTGCCAAAATCGACAATAGCAAAAGTATGTTCGTATTCAATGCCGCAAGAAGTCACTACGACTTTCTCTAATAACCCCATAGGTTTCTCCATGTGTCCATCTGCTAATTGGAGTTTCAACCTAGTCTTCCTTATTGCTGGTTTCCCCCATTTTTTCCAGATTTCTTTTGTAGCAATGGCTACCCCAGCTCCGCTGTCTAGTATTGCCATCGTGTTCACTCCTTGGAATTCAACTGGTAAGGTTGTATTCCCCTCTTCACCTTCGCAATACTCTCCGACCTTGTTTAAGGGTACAGGCTTAGCGTTCTTTTGTGGTTTGCTCAGCTCTTGTATACCCTCTTGCAGTCTCGATGTTGGGTCTTTTATCCCAAATTTCTCCAAGCATTTTCCTACAGTGGTCCACATATGTGGTCTTAGCCTCAAAAGCTCAGCTAGAGTGATAGTGCATGTCACTGGTGTTGACAAGATCTCTATCAATCCTTGCGAGTCCATGACTTTTTCTGATGAGATTCTTCGTGAGGGAAGTGCTCTAATCTCGGATTTTGCTTCATACTCTCCTAAGTATGAAGGTAAGGTATTCAGTGAATGAGGTTTGCTCTCCATTGTTCTAACAGAGCCCCCATCTCCCCAGTAAGATTGCAGATCCAAGTCCACTTGAGATCCTGCCTCAAATTCCACTATGGGAGGATTCCTGATGTCCTTTTCCCAATTTGTCTGATTAGCTTGGCAACTTAGCTCGTTTGCAAAGTTTGCCTCTCTCACTTGTTTCCAAAATTCATTGTAATCCTCATCTCTTCCGTAAGACCTCTGTATGACTGGATGAAAACTCTCTATCTCCTGATCGGTTGTGTTCAATACTATGCGGTCATCCTTGTGTGTATTTTCAGGCTTTTGTGCACTGGGAGTCTTTTCAGCTACCCGTGAAATGATAGTCTCTTGCTGAATTGGGTTTTCCGTTCCACAATTCATTGTTTCTCTTGGTGGTTCTAATAAGGCTTGTGCAGTCTCGATCATTCTCTGGCACATTTCAAGTCTCTGCTTTTCCAATTCCGCGTTTGGGTATGTCATCCACCTCTGTTCTTGTGTTTGGTTGTTCTTTAACCTAGCTTCGTAAGCTCTCATCAGTGCGTCCAATGGTTCGTGTACTTTGTCGACTAGCACTGATCCCCCTGAGCTTAAGCTCGTTGTTTCTTTGATACTCTTTTGTTTCGTTCTTTCCGGGCTCATCTCTCGTTTCCCGTTTTGACTCTCAAGTTTTTCTAATCTATCTTTAGTTCGCTTTAGTTCCTCAGCTAGAATAGCGTCTTCACGTTCTTTTCTCAACTTCATGCGTGCTTTTCTAGCTTTCCATGTGTTTCTCTGACTCCGCGGTCCTTGACTAACCACTTCAGTCGCTAACTTTCCATTCTCAGGTTCTCTAGTGGTTTTCTTAGCTTGAGCTCTAGTAACAACTTGCGTTGGTATCAGAGTTTCATTTTCAGACCCACTGCTGGTAGGAATAGTTTCTAGCATATTCAATGTCGTCTTTTGCACTTTGTTTGGATTCTTTGAACAATCCTCAATGAAGTGAGTAACCCCACACTCAGTGCAATAAGCGTTAATTCTAATGATTTCCGTATGTGGACAAACATTCATCAGATGGTCACCTCCACACTTGTAACAGGGTCCTAGTGCTGGTCTTGGTCCCACTTGATTCGTCCTTTGTGGATAGGATGGTCTTTGTCCTGTTAACCCTCCATGAGCTATGAACATCAATGTTCTTGCGTCCAAATTGTATCTCTCTTCATCAGAAGCACTTGTAACTGTTGGTATTCCAACATTCCCAATCATGCCCCATGGTTCTGGTTGTTTGGGTTCTTCTGGTGGGTAATACACAGTTGGAGACATGTGTGCACCAGATTCTTCATAATAGGCTTGAACAGGCACTAAGGCTTGTTCTTCCTGATTCTCTAAGGTTGGTGCATATCTAATGCCCACTGGTCTTGCTCCTGGTAAAGGTGGTTGTTGTCCCAATACCGGTTGCGGTCTTTCTATCCCCATAGGTCCTGGTACATTTCCCGTTGGGTATCGAGGTACTGGATGTACTTGAGGTGGTGCTAATTGAGCAGGAGGTGCATACTGACGCTCCCTTACATACCCTTTGTTGTAATAGCACTCCTCTGTTGGATGGTTTGTCCATTTTTGTTCAATAGCACACCATTTCAGTGGTTTTGGCAATGGTTTTTGGTATGGTGCCATCCTTTTTAGAGCATCTTCTATCATTTGCTCTACATTTGGCATGGTTGTTGTTTGAACATTCTTTTTAGTGGTAGTCTCGCTCGCTACGGAGGAAGAGCTACTGGATGCAAAATCTGTATCCGCTGACACCTCTCCATAAACCGTACAGTTATCCACTAAGTACAATGCTTCTCTCGTTACTTGCTCGAAACTTGTACAAGCTTTCAAGTGCAAGTCCTTCTTGAGAGTGTCGTTTCTCAATCCTTCAATAAAGAGAACAGATAGTCTGTCATCTTGTGGTCGTTCACGTACTGGACATCTCTCAATGTATTGTTTGAAGCGAAGTGAAGCTTCCTTCACTTTTTCGTGTTCTCTGTTTAAAAGCATATATTTGTGAGACCGTATTGTGCTTAATCCCTCGTTTTGAGAATTCCTCAGCAAACTCTCTTAGCAAATGGTCAATGTCATGGAATCCCCCTATGTTCAGTGGTTGAAACCATGTCAATGCCGTACCTTCTAGAGTAAGACCAAATCCCTCGTATTGTGTATGGAAATCTGTTATCTGCTCAGCTCTTAAGACTTGCTTAAAGAGTGACACATGTGCATACGGATCTCCTGAACCACCATACTTCTTTGGCATACACTTGGCTACTTGAGATGGTCTCATACGTCTATGGTCTGCTACCAATCTCATTGCTCCTGTGTCCCGGCTAAAGCTTTCTCTAGCATCATGGACTTCATGGGTTACCCTTGTCGGTTCCCCTGCCCTGAATCTACTACTAGGAGGTAAATGTGATGGTTCCGCTTCGAACCTTGGACCTGGAGTGGTATACGTGGGGATTGGAACTGCACTACCTCGATTCGTATCCATTGACTCTCTGGAATGTAATGATCCCATTGGTCCGGGCTTCGAGTACTGAGGTTGACTGAAAGAGTCAGCAGCCTGAGTTCTTTGTCCTCCTGTGTCATTGGGTTTTGCACTCCATTTGTTGGTGCTGGTCTTTGTGAGCTAGAAGTAACATAATACTGATGTAGTGGTCCCCCAAAGTATGTATATCCTTCTAATTCTTTCTTGCCCATTGTTGAGTATTGCCTCCCATACTTGTCGTAAGCGGCAATTTTCACTTCCGATCCCTCTGTGTAGGTAAAGACATAAAGTCTTTTTTGATCTGTCAACTCTCCGGTGTAGGGTTCTTCACATCTATAATAGAGATCTTGCTCCCCATTATTATATTTATATAGCCCCACATAGATGTTATCAGTGTTGATCCTTGTAGTTTCATTCTCTCTTCTTAACCTCGCATCAGGGAAGTTCATTATTGGTGCTTTCTCCTCAAGTTCTTCATCTACTTTGGCTTTGGTGCCCATCAATCCCCACTTGTCCACAATGTTAGGGTTTAGGACTACCAAGTACATGGTACCCTCTTCATCTAGATATCTATCTCCGCTATAGCTCACAGGCACTAAGTCCTTGAACTCACTAGGTCTATCTTACACAATAGCGGTCCATTCCATCTTTGTAGATCTTGGCACCTTGCTCATTGTCGTACTGATATTTTATGAACAATAGATTCATTGTGGCGGAAGGGTTTGATGATCCTACTGCCATATTTTCTCTGTTGTTCAGGTTCGAGTGTTCCAAGTGTTCGGTGAAAATCTCGTAAGATCTCTCCGAAGAAGTATCAGAAACACTTCCTTCAAAGATCGGCTCTAATGGTTGCACCCAACTTTGGTTTACACTTCCCTCAGTTGATATGACACTTGCTTGTTCCCCTTGTTTTGGTTGGTTATTCTGGAGATTCCTACCCGATCTCAAATTCATCAATTCCCCTAAAGGACTTTAACTTTTCCGTCTCGACAATTTGTTTTCCCAAGTTTTTGTGGTTAGAATTGATCCAAACTGATTGATACTTGGTCAATTGTTTAATCTTGTCAGTTGGACAACTTCTGTTTCATCAAGTGAGAATTTTGTTGCAGTTATGCTGAAAAAGACATTATACGCGTATGATGTCTTTTTTCACAGATTTGGACTATTTTGGTTATGCTCACTCTCAGTAGCCCCCTTATGCTCTGTCCACTCACAAAATTCAGTTTGAACTCTGTTTGAGCAAGTTATGGCTAATTTAGGCTTTTCTTGGCAATTTTCCGCTTTTGACTTGTTTTGGGTCAATTGTGATCCAAATGGGATGAAACTTGAAATATAACCTCTAGACAGCTATTACAATGGATCTGTGTTGGCAAAGTATCAAAATATGTCCAAAATTAGGTCAAAGACATCATACGCGTATGATGTCTTTTTCATCAATTTGGGTCAAGACTTGATATTTATGCTTTCTACAGTGTTTGTAACAATCTTGTCAGGTCAGATATCAAAAATAAGCAGTGGATGTGCTAAAAGACATTATACGCGTATGATGTCTTTTGTCCCAGATTTTGACTATTCTTGGTTTTAAGCCTTCTCCAATGTTTATAATTGAGTTTCAAGTGTTTTTGTCAGGTTTGAATGTAAAAACAAGATCTGAATCCAAAATTTCCTATTCTTTGCGTTTCTTGGACTCCGACTTGTCTTTTTGGGTTTCTTTGAGTGTTAATGCTCTTGTTTTAAGTTGAAATTAGGGTATAACCCCCCTTTTGAACACTCTGGTAAAGTCAAAATTTCTGTTTTGGTCTCTGTTTGGTCATTTAGACATCATACGCGTATGATGTCTAAAGTTGCAGATTTCCAGTTTTTTGGCACAGAATCCTTCCTAAAGCTTTCTCAAGTGCTCAGCAACTCCCAGATACACAGAAAATTTCTCTGACTTTTGTTTATTGCAAGTTTCACTACTAACTCGACGGTTTAGTGATCTAACATGCAATCAACCATATCAAGCAAATACTCCAATGATTACTAGCTCTAGATCAGGATCAAATGAAGTCCTACCTAAGCTATTCCTAATCATAAAATGGGTTTGGTAATTGTGATTTTAAAGAGATCCACTGCCACTCACGGACTAGCAAATTCTTCTTCTATCAACAACTACTCAACACCAACAAAACAACAAACAAATCTAAGCTAAACTAAAAATACTGTCAACACGGAAGACCCAGGAATACCCCACTTCCTAGTATCTCTCGAGATCTTCGGAGTCCACCACTCCTAGATCTTTTCTAACTAAAGTATACAAAGTAGTTTATACGACTCACCTCGTAGGATTAGTCTAAGGTCACCTACTTAGGGCTCTCGTCCCCGGCAGCGACGCCAAATGTTAAGGCGGTTACGCCGCTAGCGGAAGCTAAATAGCGAGAACTCAACCAACAACAGAATTTGTCAGACAAGGACGGAGCTTGACCCGCAAGCGCATGGAAACAACTAGGTGGGCATCAAATCACCTACTCGACCTTCTAATGACAATCACTACTAAGGAAATCAAATCTAAGTTCTAAAATACGCAAGTGACTGAAATCCGTACTACGAACGAATGCTATACGAAATAGAATCAAGAATCATTGAATCGATCTCAAACTCAAGGGGAAGTCTATTCACTAGGTAAGAACAACACCCTAAAGACTTGAACTGCAAAATCAACCTATAACCACTCCGTGCGGTAAACGCGTATGAAGACAGGCCGAAAATACAGGTGATCAAAACTTGACCCCGATGGTACTAATGTGTAGCTCTACTCGTTGTGGTTCTATAGATGTGCTGCACGCTCAATTCCGACACACGAGTTGGAAGAAAACTCACACCGAAGCTCGTAGGAACTTACCACACATAGAAGCCGATAGTGCGCACTCTTGGTATCTGTGTGTAGCTCTTGCCGTTTCTAACACAATGGCGGTGTCGCTTCTCCAATGGCAGCTCCGTAGCTCGCGTAGCAAGTAGATAAGACTCTCTCTCTCTCTCTCACTCTCTCTCAGACACAGTCACGGCGCTCAAAAACTCACTTTGATTAATAATCTGAATCCTTTAGGTTACAAAAACTTTGGCTTATATACCTCAGTCTTGGAGGTGAGAACATCTCTAACTAATTACATCAGCAAGTGAAATTACTTCGGGATTACAAGCTGGAAACTCAATTGAGTCTCGTTACTTAATGAATGGCTCAAATCAAAATTAATGTCGGAAAGACATTTATTACAATCAATGGTTACAAAATGATGAGTGTGAGAAAAAATGTGGGTGTGATCCTCTGCTGGCTCAACAATTATCCTGGCTAAATCTTTGCCCCTCTTCGAGGGTGTCTATGCATGCATGTGTGTGTGTCTGTATGTTTGTGTGTGTCAATGATTGAAAGGACGAGATGCATACTCAAATAGTACTGTGAGGGTATGGTTCAAAAAGAAAGCAATATTGTTCTAGCTGCAATAGGTGGCGATGGCATGAAGAATCCGCTATGCATTTGATCGAATAAAGGATGCATCACGATGGGGTACCAATGTGTTCACCATGACTCCTTTCGGTACATAATCTTTTCTTGAATGCAAAAAAATAAACGTCTGCAGGGCCATAGGCGTAACCCTTAGAAGCTCCTCTAAGAGAGAGAGAGAGAGAGAGAGAGAGAGAGAGAGAGAGAGAGAGAGGAGAGAGAGAGAGAGAGAGGAGAGGGGGGGGGGGGGGGGGGGGGGGGGGGGGGGGGGGGCATATGCATATGGACTATCTTGGCATGCAGATGGGGAACTTCTCATGTATGGGCGTTAGTGCTGAGAACGTAGAGCAAGGTCAAGTGTTCAGAGAAGGAACGCAACAACAATATTGTTGAGAATGCAACCGAGAGAAGGATAAATTATTGAAAAAAAAAGAGGGGATCACCTTGTATATAGCTCATGGAGGGGGAAGTCGGGAACTACCCAAATTTAAGACAGGTATATGAGTTGGTACCACCCTATCAAGCCAGCAAAACGAGAGCCACATTTGGGTGCTAGATGCGGGATAGATAGAGAGAATTAAAGAAAACCCCATATTTGGTATGTATATGGTATCAATCACATCATGGGATATATTCACTACCACCTCAAGTAGGTGCGCCTAAATTGACCTCAACCATTCAATATGTTTTAACACCCAGGGTTCTCAGCTAACTGCTTTGTGCATGTATCATAAATACATATCATGTGTAGCCAATTAGGGATAAGCCGTAAGTCGAGCACCAGGAAGGAAAATCTACTGAATCATAAGAAAGGAGGAATATCAAAAAAAAAATTCTTGTGATTTAAAAGGAGAATGCGATCGTGTTTTACCTGGTTGGATATATTTTCAAGGTATTAATATACCAAGTTCCTAAAACTAGGGTCTGGTGACTAATTAGATCCGGCTTATATGCACGATACTTATCTGGAAAGTAGGCAAGAAAGTGCGTATTATAGAGGGAAGAAGTTGGCCAAGGGTTAGTCGAGGCCTTGTCTTCTAGATAAATGTGTGTGTGTGTGTGTGTGTGGCCCTTCCCCATCCCAGAGGAGAGATCCACTTGGTGGAGGATAGGCCACCAAGTGGACCTATCCCCCACCAATTGCATTAAATGCTTCTTGGACAGATTCAATGTTTACACATCACTCTTATGTGTTGTGTTGAAAAGGGTTTGATATGTGAATATCAGATTGTTGTCCGACAAAGGGATCCTCCAAGGAGGAAAATATGGTAATATGAAATATACATACCTGGACTTCCATGTTTCTTGTCGATATATCAACCTAATGTGTTCACCATATGTCATCATCTTGTAATATATTCTAATCCTACAAGACAAAGATCAACTGCATGGCCACCCCTATCCATATGGATGGAATATCTTATGATTATCACACTAGTCAAACAGCCTACAAGACAAAGATCAACTGCACGACCACCTTCTTCTGTATGGTTAGGATAACTTATAATAATCCTTCCTTTTTCTTTAAAAAAGGGGGGAAAACTCTCTATTTTAGGACTCTTATTAATCAAGGGATAAGTAACCCTAACTGTATTCCCATTTTAGGGTTCTAAAACCCATATCCTTACAAAAATCTTTTGATTAAATTTCAGATAAATCGGAGTACCAAATTAGGGTTAATTTTACCAGAGAGCAAACAATCCAATTCTTAGGGTATGAATACCCATATCCCAACAAAAACCATTTGATTGAAGTCAAGATAAATTGGGGTAGCCACATTATTATTTAATATGTTATCTAATTCCAATTGCTAAGTATGGTACTAGTCTAACCAAAGACTAGTAGGAAAAATGAAGTGTGTGTTTAAGTATGAAAAGTTCTTCATAACTGAACCATACTTAGACAACTGTATTAAATAATATATTATATAGCAATACTTTAAAGCAAGATGTCATAAAACCCAATTATCACTTCATATACACCAATATCATTCTGTATTTAATGGATAATACAGTCATTTAGATAAAAAAATTGATCTTTGATAATTACAATTTGATATCTTAATGTTAAATCACTGTGTGTCCATCCTTTGGGATGAGCTTCCACTACATCTACATGGAGAAAGATCTAGTTGTTACATGCATCCATACAAAAAACATTCAGTTAGAACTGGCTATGTTTGTGTGTATTGCAGGTGTCGACACTGGATCTAGTTGTCATCCATGTCACAACTGTAGACCTAGCTTATAGCCTGCCCTTAGGATTGATCATTAAGTTGGGCTTTTAAGTAAGATAACCTTTGATTGTCGAATCATGTGCGTCCCAATATTCATTGAGTCTCCCTAAAGAAATGATGCTAATAACTACTACCATATATGATGCAGAATACCTATATATTTTTGATACTTTTGTTTCAAAGATCATTGTAGACCTCCTGAAAAAAATCGGGCAGCATCTCCCTTGTAATTCGATTACTATTTCAAATACTCAGTTTATGCCATCTCCCAATGAGACCCTCACAGGAGGTTTACAGCATCATTACTGGAAAAAAACGTTGTATGTCATGTGTCAAAACCTAGCTCTACATCACATGTTCCTAGCACATATAACCGTCTTTAAAAATCTAGTAGCATTTTGTTTATATCTCAAAAAAAGTTTCCAAAACACATATCCTCAATTACTTTTATGTCTATGTGTTATGCACTGAGAATCGATCCAAAAAACACAAACCTGTAGCATCATAAACACCCTGTTAGACTATGAATAAAATGGCTTTGATTGAGAAATCCTATTTCTCTAAGTTTTCCCACCCACATAAGTAAGCAAGATATAAGATATTTCCCCCATCCCATAATGATGTTTCTCATTTAAATTTAGAATAACCAGAGTCTTAGAAAATCATGTAAGACAGTATCGCCAAAAGCCATTGGGGACAAATTTTCAAAGGTTTCTCAATAGGGACCTTTCTTAGGAGGATTACCCTTTTTCCTCAGCTATTAGTCAATACGATAATTGGTGTTTGCCCAAATTTGGGCAGAGTCTTGTTTGTATTTTGGGGGAATTTTCAAAAGAAACAGTATATGCCATCTCACAAAGAGACCCTACACAGTATGTTTGAGGCTATCGTAACACAACCAACAAATATCCCATATATCCACTTGCATCGTATTTCAAGAAGACTCTTCTCAAGTATCATCCATCAAGTATAGATCGAAAGGTAAACTTGTAAAGTTTTGCACCTACCTTATCCTTCATCTTCATCAATTTATGTCAGATAACTTCATCACAGCCAGGTCAACTTTCACCAATAGAAAAAAATTGTGTTACATATTAACGATCTCAATTATTCCTCATTTTCTTAATCTATGTCATGCCATTTTAAGGCGTTATGTATTTTAAACCATCCTCAATTTGCAAGCAACGCTCTTTTTTATAAAAAATCATTAGGACATATATACCATCTTGAATCTACAATAATACCATCCTACAACCGGTATTAAAATCTTCGAATCCACAATATTGTTTCAACAATCACAAAATGCTCTTTATGCAAAAAATTTGACAATTTCATACATATAAGTTCGTGTGTTTAATTTGTTAGGTCAACCCTGTTATTGCAAAAAATAGTTCAAAGAAAAGCCAGAAAAGACAAAAGATTACTGATATGATCATGTTCAGATTCTAAGTAGGTGCATGTGCACCTACCTATTCATGGAGTTGGACCATGTATTCTGTAGAAATCGATTCCTAGATTTAAATCTCCATCGAAGCCTATAACGGATTTTTATGTTGTTGATTCCATTGTCTTGAGTATTGCAAGACTTGAAGCTGTTAGCAGATGACACCAACTGGCAGAGGTGAGGATTATCCTAGCTGAATCTTTTTCCCTCTTCTGGGGTGTGTATGCATCCATGTGTGTGTGTCTGTATGTGTGTGTGTGTGTGAAATGATTGAAAGGGCGAGAGGCATACTCAAATAGTACTGTGAGGGTATGGTTCAAAAAGAAAGCAATATTGTTCTTCCTGCAATAGGTGGCGACGGCATGAAGAATCGATATGCATCTGATCGAATAGAGGATGCACCATGATGGGGTACCATGTATTCTATAGAAATCGATTCCTAGATTTGAATCTCCATTGAAGCCTATAACGGATTTTTATGTTGCTGACTCCATTGGTTGAGTATCGCATGCATACAAACTTTTGGAGGCTGGAAATGTAGTGTCAATGTCTAATGAGAAGATTTCAAGAAAGAAATGGTCACGTTTTGTGTGTGTGTGTGTGTGTGGGGGGGGGTGGGCATCAAAAATTAGGTAAGTAGAAAATAGATGTCGTGGAATTATGAATGTCAGCATGTGTGTATTCCAAAAGAGCTGCACTTTTGGTGACCATGTTCAACGAACATTACTTGGAAACTTCATTAATGAGAGCATTCTTTTATGTCTTCCTCCATGAAACATAGAGGAAATGCAATATGTTGAGGATAGTGTGGAATTGAGGGGTCTTCCATATACGTCAAAGGAAGGCATTGAGGCCACAGATATCGTTTGAGATTTAGCAAGCATCCTCAATGTGCCAATTGTCATTTGGTTGAACAATCAGCATTGCTAGGCCATGAAGGTAATCTATCCCTTTGTACTCTTGGAGTTCTACTTTTGAAGCTGCTTTTTGGAAATGCTATAGCACAATTTCTTTTGTAGTGTAATCCATGAAATGTCACAGCAATCGTGACCACAAGCTTGGCCAGTGAGATGAGGTTATAAAAGGATGCAATTTTGGGGGAAGGACAACATGTTCTTTCTTAACAAGTTCCTAGTGAAAAATCTCCCGATCTTTCCGCACAAGGGACAAAGGGTACTACAGGATGTACATTGCTCAATATTGTGTTGGTGTTGATGCAATTATTCGCGTATCCTTTCTTTCACACCTAGATATGGCTAAGGAAAGGTATTATAGCCAACCTGTAAGTTCATTGCATTTTTTTGTGTGGCCACAAACAAATAGCTCATGATGTCATTAAAGAGGTTCAAAGCATAGGATCATGGATATTTGCTGATACCCATATTTACTGCTTGGGATTGGTTGTGATCTATGCATGGATGTGTGGTACAATTATCTCGACGCACTTTTGGATGTGTATGTTTCAAGTACCACAGCTATTTGTGTCCGTCTTCACATATCTGTTTGTACTTTCTTCTTTTTCTATCTACACACAGACACACGCACACACACATGTGCACACACACACACACACACACACACACAAATAGGGACGTTTAATAGTAAGCTTGATTTGTCATGGAGGTTTCTTACTCATAAGATGTTGTTTAAATTTAGCAATATGTATTTGTTATTGGTAAGATGGATTTTTCTAGATATGTGCCCTTAAAGGGTTTGTGTCAAGACTTTTTGATGCATCATTTACCCTCTCTATGTACTCTTAATTGATTTTGGACTCTCTTCATTTGATGTATGCTACACTCCAATATGAAAGAGAGAGAGAGAGAGAGAGAGAGAGAGAGAGAGAGAGAGAGAGAGAGAGAGAGAGAGAGAGAGAGAGAGAGAGAGAGAGAGAGAGAGAGAGGTGCTCATCAAGGAGAACAACAAGGACATCTTCCCTAGTACAATATTCTATAATTCTTCACAATTTTGATGCATCTCTTGAAAATGAGAATGCCAAGATACCAAAAAATCGACTCCATACATCTTAAGGATTATATTTATGTGTGTGCTTGTGTACATGTGTCCTGTTTGGGGCGGGGGAGGAGAGAGAGAGAGAGAGAGAGAGAGAGAGAGAGAGAGAGAGAGAGAGAGAGAGAGAGAGAGGGTGTGTGCTGATTCAGGAGAACAACAAGGCCATCTTCCCTAGTGCACTATTGTATAATTCTTCACAATTTGGATGTATCTCTTCAAAATGAGAATGCCAACATTCCAAAACTCCATTCCATACATCTTAAGGATGAATTTGTGTGTGTTTGTGTACGTGTGTGTGTGTGTGTGTGTGTGTGTAGCTATTAAATCTTAGATAATAAGACATAATTGAATTTTTACATTCAAAAGACAAATGACAATGGAACAAGGAATATATATGTACAAAAGCAACTCATTATTAGAATCGTTTAAGTACACTGTTTGTAGGAAAGAGATCCCCTTTCAATATGCAGAAAGTAAAAGAACTTCCCAAGGCATCACTGAGTGTTTCATCCAAAGTAGGGTAGCTTGCCAAAGTAAAAAAACCTTCCAAGATAGGATAGAGTCCTTACCTGCATCCATCCAAACAAGACAATAATTTAGTTAGCCTTGGATGTGTTTTACAGGTATCAATGGACCATATCAGTTTTTATCCATGTCCATCTTATAACTTTTTTAAAATTTACAAGCTGTTGTGATATATAATTACAAAAAATGTTCTTCTATTTCTCTTTTTCTGAAATCCAAGTTACCAAAAAGCATTTTTTTTATTAGAAGGCCACCACCCCTTCTAATCCAAGTGTCATAGTTCCCTATCAATAAATCTTTCAAGATTTAATGAAACTCATCCGAAGCTGAAGAAAACTTTTATTCTAGTTTAAAATAAGTTAGTTTATATTTGTTTAGGTCAAATATAGTTAAAATGTTCATCATGGTATATAGAATTTAAAATATCTTATAGTGTATATAACTATCACCAGATAAATCTCTCAATACATGAAGTGGCAAGGAGCCCTTTTGAAGTAACCAAAATAACCGAATAGTAGTTCCATATTCGTATTCAGCCGTTCGGCCAAGCATCCAAAAACCATAGAGCAAGAATCAATTTTTACACAAGAAGTCACCCGATATCATATTATCCTCATGCCAATCTTAAGGGATACATACTACGCAATTAAATGCAATCGGGAAAACAATCTCAAAAAGTATACTTACCTTTCATAGGAAAAGGTTCTTCAACAAGAAAAGATGGGGTATGCTACAAAGCAACAGGTCTTGGAACAAAATAATTACACTGCCCAGCGAATGCGACAGAGGAAATAAATTGCTTTTTAAAAAAACATTATGGTATCAAAATCCTCATCACATAGTACATTAGCTCAAAACATATGGGGGGTTGGGTACATTCACATGAGGCCTAATGAGGTGCATAGTGGGGGAAGTAGACAATGGTGATCATCCCATGCGCTCTGCAGTATGGCCTCAATGTCCTCCATGGTCAGCTCTCGCGGGGGGGGGGCTTGATGTCGCTCAATGATGCTCCATGGCCTCCAATGTACACCTTGCCTATGGTGTGAAGATCCTCGCATCCTCAGGCATCGTGAGCAACCAAGCTGGATGGCTCAATCAAGAAGAACGCCTTGATAAAAGTGTGACTAGGTAACTTGCAGTGGGTCATCCAAAGTAGGCCCTCTATGAAAAGAAGTAATCTGGCTCTGTATGGATCCTCTATGTGTAGGTGCTTTTTCTCCTAAGGGTATGATAGTGTGTGTGTGTGTGTGTGTGTGTGTGTGTGTGTGTGTGTGTGTGTGTGTGTGTGTGAGAGAGAGAGAGAGAGAGAGAGAGAGAGAGAGAGAGAGAGAGAGAGAGAGAGAGAGAGAGAGACAGAGAGAGAAGAGAGAGGCTCATTTTTTACATATCCCAATTATGTAAGTGGGCATGGAAAAAATCTACTTGGATTGTAGCAAGAGTAAGATAAGAGGATCCGTACGAGACCCTCCGTTGTTCCAGCGCCGCTCGACTCATCGCGGTCGTCCCTATTCGTAGCTCTTGCCTGATGGTATGTGGCCCTTGCTCGATCGCGATAATTGGCTAATTGTTGGAAGGGGAAATTGGCTTCATCCACTTGAGTGGGCCTTGGGTGTGTGAGAAAGAAAGAAGAAGAAAGAAGGATCAATTTGTGTTTGTGATCAAATGCCTACTTTTCCTTGTTTGGTGTTGACCTACTACTAGAGGTAGAGGCCAAAGTTGGCCTATCCTCATGACTGTATAACACATAGAATTTAAGGGGGGGGGGGGGGGGGGGTTAAGGGGATCAAGGGCAAGGAACTGGATGGGGGCTTATCGAGGGGATCTGGCCCGTGCATACCTCTAAAAACTAAACCTGGACAGTAGGGGGGGCCTGGGCACGCTGGCCAAATTCAAGCGGGATAAACCTGAGGGGAGTGCCATGTTAGCAGTGTGAAAGGGGGGCCTAGGAAATGCATCTGGGAATGATTGGTCTGCGATGTACATGGAGGCTCTCAAGTTACACGCCACAGGGAAGGTACTTTGGAGTGCCTTACCTTCATTTTTATGTTTTCCTTTTTCTTGTGTCCTTATTTAGTTGCTAGTTGCTTTTGGAAGGTCGCATATGTGCAACCATACAATCCAAATGCTTTGCAAGACGTCAACAAGACGTTTGTTGTCATCATTCAAGATGATTGGATGCTTCAGATGTGTATTCGGTTCTCACAACATAATGCGTGGGCCGTGGACAACACATTCAAGACAAACGTTTATGGGTTGCCATTGTATGCACCTGTTTTGCCAAATCAAAATGGTAGAGGGATGATGATGTGCACTAGTGACCTTAGGACATGTCAGGATAGCGTTGCCCTTGAATTGACCATCCAGATAATATTCTCGAGCATGGGCAGCATACGACCGAATGCAATTGTGATAGACAAATGTCCCCAAGAATTGAATGCCATCTTGAGAGCCATCAAAGATGATCCTGCTTGTTGGGTTGAACACAATGAAGGACAATGAGTCCAAGTAGCATGTCATGTCCTAGTTTGTTGGTTTCATGTCAAAAAGGCTTGGGTGGAGAATCTTTTACCGCAAGTGCCAAGACACATGTAAGACCATGTTTATTCTTCAATGTGTAACTTGATGCACTCTAGCTCCAAGGACGACTTTGAAGCTTGCTTTCAGCACCTCTTGTTGGACTACTCCCATCATGAAAATATTCAACGTTATGTCTCTAATGGATGGTGCTCGAAGTCATGTGTATGGCGTGAATGCTGGCCAAAGTTTGGACGTCTTTTTCCCCATGGAAATGTGGACACAACAAATTTAGTGGAAAGACTATGGAAATATGTCAAGTATACTCTCTTGGATGCGAGGATAAATAGATCAGCCTTGGATCTACTACATGCACTTGTTGGCAATGCGAGGAGTGGAAGCTAGATGGGAGGAACTCTCTTGGAGTTCTTCAAGCAAAAGCAAGAGCTAGGTGAGCTATTTTCCCACTCCCTGGACTTTCTCTTTGATCTACCTCTTAATAAAGGTCATGGCATGTTCATTGACAACGGATTCTGGATGATTTGTTGTGTATGGTTCAAGAAAGATTGCAACAAAGGCACTAGCTGCTGGGGAGAATCTATGCTAACAATACAAGACTAATCCTGAAACTCTTCAGGTGGTGAAAGAATCTACATTACTCTGCAAGATTCAAAGAATGACATCGGACTCTTGGTACCATGTGAGCATGCAATCCTCGTTGATTTCCTAGACTGGTCCTCCCAATGTAAGCATCTATATGGGCTTTGGTTAATACTTCAAAACTATTTTCCAATGCTTCATGCAATTTTACCTATTGTGGATAGCATGCATGCAGTGGCTGACCTTGCAACCAGCGATGGAATGCAACAATGTGCCCAAGTCTTTGAAACAGGAAGTGGATGTGATGACAAAGCACTAGATACTGATATGAATGGCATTGGACCAATCTTGCAAACAACAAATTGACATGGAGATATTCAATTGTATCTAGGGAGTTGTTGTTGCAACAATTGGCTGATGTGTTACCGGAGTGGACATTGCAGCAAAAGGAGGAGAATCTCCATGAGCCGGAGGAGATCAGCTTGCCAAGAAAGGGTAGCATCAAAAAAATCCAGGCAAATGTCACACAAACACCGCTTGGGCATGGCAAGCTATCGTGTATCATTGATGGCATAGGTGAGGCAGTTGAAGGTTGTCCCCAACCAGCAAAAAAAACAAGAAACACAGGTTCCTTGAAACGTAAGCACCAGCGAGGGCGAAATCAGATGCACTTTGAGAAATGGCGACATGTTAATTGCCGGCATTGTTGTAGCAAAACCCTTCTTATTGATGGCTCAAATATAGTATGTTGCTATACATGCCATGCTTTTCTCCCTCTATCTCAGAAGCACTTGTCTACAAATTCAACTTCCCAGGTCATGAACCACCTTGTACAGTTATGGGATGGTGAGAACCCGGCCAATGGTTCTATCATAGCATGTGACCACGAGGTATCGCATATTGATTGTGAACGGCATCTCACTGTGAAGCTTGATGATGGACGGATATACAAGAAGTTCTATGCCTCGCAGACATGAATTACTTTTATATGACTTGCGTGCGGTTTAGGGACATCCTCATATGTCATGCCTCATTGGAACTTTGCAAGCTATGTATGTTTTGTGACATGGCTTGGACAATTGCAATATATGTGTTTTTGTAACAATTAGATTTATATGATGTGTAGTCCCCAAGAAGCTAGACTAGTTTGTAGATATCCTAAATTTTATTTGGGTTGTCTTAATCTGGTTGTTTGTTCTTTATCACTCTTAAGTGGTCGCAACAATGAAGTGTTGTCTCTTTGATATCACTGAAAAAATGAAACCATACTGCATCAACACAAGGCTTTTGCCAAGTGGTTGACAACAAGCTCATGGACTGAGTTTTCTCTGGCTTTTCCCAGGTCTTGCATCTCTATATAGGGCTGGAAGTTGAGCCCAAAAGGGTCATGCTTCAACTGATCTTGACAGCGATTTTGCTAGGTTTTGGATGCGTGCACATCAGCCATGTACATATACTTTTACCAATTTTGGGATTCTGATTTTGCTCTCGCTTTTGCCAGCTCTTGCGTCTTCTAGATCAACCTCGGAAGGGTCCTTATAGTTTCCATACACAATGGGACCTTGCCATAATCTCAGACATGACCATAAATTGATTGCCAAAAGCTCACACACACCCAGCATGACTTCACCATAAACGCACACACATTCAGCATGACACTAAAAACAAACCTCACCATAATACCATAAACGTAGAGTCACCACAAACACCAATCGGACCTTGTCATAAACCTTGGGCCATGCCCATAAACTCGACAAAAGCATGGTAACAACTTGGCCTTGCCCATAAGATCGACATCATGCCATAACAACACCAACCGGACCTCACCATAACACCATATACAAGACCTACCATAAACTCAGGAGAAAGTAATATTGAACCTTGCCATAAACATCAAATTGAGCGAGCCATTTGTGTTACATGATCAGTTATAGGAGACTTGAAATGGACTGCAACCTTATTAAGCTTGGAGCCAAACTCGAAACCAGAATATTAAACCTTGACTGCCAAACTTGCCATAAGCCATATATACATGAGTACCAGATAAAAAAGGATAAATTTTGGTCAGAGTGCATCCGTATTTTCTAGATCACTAATATAAACATAAACATTGGCTTATCAGAGAGTACCACATACATATAATAACTAAGCTCGCCATAAACCTGCAAACATAAATGAACATGGTAGCCGATCACTAAACCCGGATGTAGCCATAAACTTGCAAACATAACTAAACATGGCCGCTAACCATACATCCAAAACTAAACCCGGTCATAGCCCTAGACATGCACTTAGCCAATAAACCTGGACAACACACGGTTGTATCTTGGACATAGCCATAATAAACAAGCCCAAAACTGAGCACCTAGATGTTTTTACATGGCTCTCGGACATAGCCATAAACCATCCCAAAACCAAGCACATAGACCATAAACGTGGAACATTGCACCAAAAACTCACCACAAATACATTAGTCGACACAAATTGAGGACATTGCACCAAAAATTGGGAACATTGCACGTAGGCATCCGATACTTAACCACCCCAATATACGTAGGCCAATACAAAACCTCGCCATAAACCTGGTCATACATAAAAGTTTCATGCCATAAAAGACTGTTACAAAACTGAGGCATGGCCATAGACATGGTTCCCTTTACGGTAAAATGCAACACATAAAACCAACCATCATCTCATTCCGACCCCATAACACCAATAACGAGTCGCCATAGACGTAACCCGATTATACAAGACTCCTCAACAAAAAATAGTAATCGAACCTCTCCATAACACCAGTAATCGGGGAGTCTCCTTAGACACAACTGGACCTTGCCATCAACTCAACAGGAAATAAAGTCAAACCTTGCCATAAACATCGCAAAAAGCATGACCATAAAAATTGATTGAGCCATCTCTGTTACATGATTACCTATAGGAGACTCAAAATGTATTGCAACCATAAGCCATATATACATACATACAAGCTTGCACAAAGGTTGGTAGATTGATGATGCAAACAAAACCACTAAAGCTAGGGTTGTCTTCGAGGAGTTTAGCTGGACTAGATGCATGTCCAGAAATGGATGAGGAATTTGGGGTTCAAGCTCAAGCATAAAACTCTGATGGAAACAACCCTCCTGTTGAAAACACTCCTACGCATACAATCCCTTGAAGAACCAAATATATGCCCGCTTACAACCTAAAATATTGGCCACTCTCTACATACATCTAACTAAACCCATACATGGAAATAAACCTGCAAACATGAACAAACATAGACATTGGCCCCAAATCTAACTAAACCCGGATGTAGCCATAAACCTGCAAACATAAATAAACCCAGACGTAACCATAAACCTGCGTGTATACATAAACATGGGCACTTCCCACATACATCTAACTAAACCCAAACATAGTCCTGAACCTGCACATAGAAAAAACATGGATCTCGGATGTAACCATAAACAAGCCCACATAAACATAGTCACTAGCCAATGATTTACTTTCTTTTGAACATTGCACTAGAAACGTCAACATCGACCTGAGGACATAGAACATAAACGTGGAACATAACATTGCACCATAAAACTCTCCATACATACTTTAGTCAACACAAATAGCATGTAGGCTGATACAAAACCATTGTGCGTAGACTATCACAAAACCTCGCCCTAAACCCGGTCATACATAGATTATCATGCATTAAAGGTTGTTACAAAACGAGCCATAGAACTCCCTCCCTTTAGCGCAAAATGCAACGCATAAAACCAGCCATAGACCTCCCTCCCTTTAGCACAAAATGCAACGCATAAAACTAGCCATAATCTCATCCCCCCCCCCCCCCCCCCCCCACTACGTCTAAGAACCAACTATGGAGGCTTTGCCTCAATGCCAACACATCATCGTGTATGAACCTGTCTTCTTCACCTGCACAACATCGACAAACACAAGAGGATTGGAGGAAATTAGAAAGGAGATGAATATCCAGATGCATATGGGAAAAAGCTAGCACTCGACACACACACTAGCATGCCCAGCTTTTGCTCTTCTCCTATAAGCAAGACTGAATTATGTAGCGAATGGCAGTCATGACATAAAACCCACAGTCAATCACATTTGGTTGAATTGGGCCCTACAACATCAAACCATTAACATGACTAACATGCCCTAAATTTTCCAAGAATGAGAGAGCACAAGGAGACATACTTTCAACATTTTTAACTCAAATTCGGTGGAAGGTTCAAGCAATGCATGTTGGACATCATGAGCTTTTACTCCTTGGGCCATTGCCTCCATAGCACTGTATTCATAATAAGCAAGATAAAAAGCCATTGATAGCCATATCAACTTGTTTCATATACCGACCTCCTCAAGCTATGATGAACAAAATCAACCCATTTACCTGTGCAAAACGGGTACAATATCCATTATGGTCGTGCAACCAAGTGGGTCATAGTAGAGAATTTGGTTCTTTCTCGCACATAGCCCTGCAATCTTTGCATGTGTGGCAAGATACATAACACAACATGTCCAATGCTCCCTCTTGCAAAGAGAGACAACATCAACATGTCAACTAGAAGGCACAATGTAGCCTACCTAGCAGTCCTTTGTCCTCTGCTTACAAACCACCTATAAATGATTGGAAAAAATGTAAGCAAGCATTCACCAAAGTCCCTCTTCCACAAGAAGTTATGCAAGACATGCATGGAATCTCGCTTTCCCATAGTAGCATCCACAACAGAATACCACATAGAGTCCACAAGCATCACTTGCACAAGGACATCTGAGCCTAAGGATACTCCATCCACCTGTAAAAGTGTGTATGTTAAGCACATTGTTGCTCACCACAATGCATACCAACTCAATAACAAAAACATAGCGGTGATTACATTGCAAATAGATTCATCATACACGTGGATGCTTTATTTGATAAGATGAAGCGTAGAGCCTGATCATCAATGTCCACTATCAGGCCAAAGCAAAGAGAGTTGAGCACCATAGGCACATGTGAAGAGAATCTACATTCAACATGCCACAATCATGAACATATTGAGTATCAAACAATTAGAAAATTGTGAACATAGGGATGGTTGACAAAAGCCACCTGTACAAGGCCCGATTACTACGTGTCGTAGTGGTAGGGCTGATTTCATGGCTTATTTTTTCAATTGTTAGCTGGTTATTACCGACATAAAATAGCAGAGCCGACAAAGAGTTATCATTGAGGGAGCCTATTTCAATAGCTTTCTCTCGTGTCTTCCATCTTTGAACTGGAAGCTTTTTTGTTGTTGGAGTTGCAAGCAATGTAGGCTAGAAAGGAATGCACATTTATTAGAACACATCAGCATGTTGGATTTTTTTCGCTACTCTCAACACCTAAACAAATTACTTATGCACAAAAAAGAAAATGTGACAAATCCTAGACATATACATCCTCATCAAGCTTAAGATTTCTTAATGTCTCTACAAGAGTTAGGTCTTCGAGCGAGCTCAATGGAGCGAGCTTTTTTTTTTTTTTGGGCTGCCCTCCCTAGCTCTCCTTCCTCCTCTTGCCGCCCATGTGCCTCCTCCCCTCCACTTGCTTCTCCTCCTCCAACATCCTCCCTCCCCTCCACCTTCTTCCTCCATCTCCTCCTCTAGCCGCCATCCTCCTCCTCCTTATTCAATTCTCTCCTCTACCTCATTCCTCTCTCTCTCTCTTCTCTCTCTCTCTCTCTCTCTCTCTATGTGTCTCTCCAACCCTCTCTCTCCTCTCTCTCTCCCCTCCCCCCCCCCCCCCCCCCCCCTCCCTCCTCTTTTCCTCCCATGTCTCTCTTTCTCACTCCCCCACTACCCTCCCTCTCCCCTCCCCCCTCTCTCTATCTCCCTCTCCCTCTCCTCTACCTCATTCCTTCCTCTCTCTTCTCTCTCTCTCTCTCTCTCTCTCTCTCCCCATGTCCCTCAATCTGCCTCATTTGTCCTCTCTCTTTCCCTCTCTCCCACTAAACCATGCTTGCTCTCTCTCTCTCTCTCTCTCTCTCTCTCTCTCTCTCTCTCTCTCTCTCTCTCTCTCTCTCTCTGCTCCTCCTCAGACCCTCTCTCTTCTCCTTTACCGCACTAATCCCCATACCTCCCCCCACATTGCAATATGGTTTTCTAACCCCTACACCTCCCTCCCGCCTCTCTCTACATCTCTCCATCTGCTCCTCCTACCCTCTCTCTTCTCCTCTACCCCTCTAATCCCTATCCCTCCCCCCACATTGCGATGTGGCTTTCTATCAAATTGAACCAAAAGAAAAAAATTACTCTGACTTGGGTGCATGTTCACGCTATCACATGCTAGAATCATTTAGGCTACAATGTTCACATCTCTCTCTCTCTCTCTCTCTCTCTCTCTCTCTCTCTCTCTCTCTCTCTCTCGCTCTCTCTCGTGTACATATCTAAAACCAAATAGATGAAAACAAAGATAGAGAGTGGAGATTAATAAATGACCCAAATAACTTTATTTATTTGATGACGTTGAGTTACAATATAACAGCTAAACATTGTTATGTACACAATTATCTTGGTCCCCTCATCACATGTACATATCTAAATCCAAATAGATTAAAACAAAGATATAGAGTGGACACTAATAAATGACCCAAATATCTGTATTTATTTGATGATGTTGAGTTACAATATAATAGCTGAACATTGTTGTGTACACAATTATCTTGGTTCCCTCATCACATTTTAGGATGTGCCATGATCGCATCTCCTCCAAGACCATGTGTCGCCTCCGTTGTGTGCTCAACTTCCCCAACCATTTGCTGCAGAAACTACAATCAAATTTTGGTTAGGGACATTGCTCTTAGCAAAAAGTACATTAATACTGAAAGTTTACTAAGAAGTCGTAGAAGACTGTATTTGAAACCAATCACCTATTAAATGAAGCCTATGACATACATTGCGTACCCTGTTCGAAAGGCGTGCTCTTGATATAATCCGATGCTAACCGAGGATATGCTGAAGACCTTCTATATATGGGAGTAAATTCATGAGGAGCTAATTGTCATTGCTCGCTCCATCGTAACTCCTTACTGTGACAAGCGTATGTGGTGGGTTCTTGTAATGGAATTGGCCTATTTAACTTGAGAGTAGAGGAAATTAATGAGAGTACTTTTGAGAAATGACTTTGTGAGCATGTCCATGTCCTTGCTCCCCACACTTGAAACACTTATGGTCCTTGCGAAAAGCTTTAAGATCTTCAGGAGAGAGTATGTTTTTACCTTTGTAAAAACCCTTCTCCTTGGACCGATTGTTTTTGTTGTTGTTGGAAGTGCCTTGGGAAGAATTTGAACATTGGTTTTCCCCTTTGCATCATTTTTGTCTTTGTTCTCCATGGGCTTGACATTACGTCTGGCCCCTTGATCGAAATTGATGCGTGAAGCAACCATGGTGTGATGGATTACTTCGCTAATAGTACCAGGCCGTTGAGAGTTAATGTATTCGGCCATCTCTTTGGGTAATCCCGCACAGAATTGCTGCCTTTGCTCGGTAAAATCTATCTTTTGAAAGACAGTAGCCTTGAGATGTAAATCCCAAAACTTTTCTACATATTTGTGGATAGAATCATGGGAGAGAAGCTTCAAACTACGCCATTCGGTAAGCACTTTGTCCTTTGCATTGCTTGCAAGGAATTGCTGCATGATGGAAACTCGTAGAGTTTTCCATGTCTTTGGGGCTTCACCATTGCCACAAAGGCTAGCCCACCATTGACGAGCTGACTTTTGGAATTGCATAGCAACATTGCATAGCTTGGAGGACTCTGTGAAGCCCTCGTCTCCAAAGGCCACATCAAATTGCTGAATGAAGGCCAACACATTGCCGGTAGCACCAAAGGTGCCATCATAGGTGAGAAAAGAGATACTCTTTCCTCCCTCCTTGAACTTCTTTAGCTTTTGTGACCTTCTCCATGCAGGAAATGATTTGCAATGTCCTCCCCTCTTGTATTCTCTAGAAGAATAGCCATATCTTTCGTCAGAAGAGGAGGAAGGTGAAAAAGAAGGAGAAGAGGGTGACCTCTTCCTAGCCCTTTTCTTCATTTGTTTCCTCTCTTGCCTTTTGGAGTGATGAGGAGAAGGACTATGTGTTGATATTTTCCTCTTGGGAGGAGTGGGAGATCGTCTAGACCGCCGTCTTCGTGGAGCCACATCTTCAGAGAAACTTAAACTTTCATTGCTTTCTTCCTCTTTGAATTCCTCCTCTCGAATGGGAGAGAGTCTTCTTTTGGGGGTCTTTTCAAGTGCCCTCCTAAGCTCTCTCTCCTCTTGGAGAGGAAGGGAAATTCCATAAGCACGAAGTTGTTGAGTAACTTCGGCTTGCAAAGCAGGGCTGCCCATAGCTTGCTGCAACCTAGTGACGAGATAATTCACAAACATGGGAGCATCATCATTAGCACCTTCATGTGCAAAATCAAAGCTATCAATGTTCATTCTACTCTCTTGATTATTGTCAGCCATCTTAATGAAATTTATGTATGTACTTTAGTGTATGCTTTGGCAATTCAAAACCTTAGTTGCCACTCCTCTTAGCCTTTGGAAATCGGCTCTTAAGTATCTACACCCGCGGCTCGAAGTGGTTAATTATAGAGAGTAGAGGAGTAGATCCAACATAGCAGAGTTGCCGAGGGCTAGCTCCTTTCGAACTTCTTATGGCTCAATAATGGTAAAGCCGTAGGCAAGTCTAAAACGATTTCATTATTAAGTCCAAAGCTCCCGAGGTGTGCACCATCCCCCACATAGTGGGCTCAACAAACCCGATAATAGATCCCAGTTCCACTTACCCTAATATAATTAACAACATCAGCCATTTATCGGCTACTTAAGGAACTCTCTTCTTAAGCAAGAAAAGAGAAACCAAATGCTTTGATACCAATGTAATGGAATTGGCCTATTTAACTTGAGAGTAGCGGAAATTAATGAGAGTACTTTTGAGAAATGACTTTGTGAGCATAGCGGATGAACATAATTGAAGATAGCAACATAATCATAGCAATTAGTTAACTTGGCATAAACAAAAAATTTGCAAGAGAGAGAATTTAGAGCACATGACAACAATTGAGGACCGGATTTATGTGGAGCCGGTCTCCCCTCCAATAGGCATTTGTATTATGATTTCTCCCATTAAGAGAGACTTGTTACAATACAATCTTTGTGTTCCTTGTAACCTAGGTGATCAATGAAGATGGAAATCTTCATGCATCACAAGCATAACATAAACTTGAAGAAAGCTTTAACTATCCCAAGCCTCAGTCCCAAGACCTCAAACACCTTCAAAGGTGGAGAGAGCTAGCATGGAATAATGAGGGTAGGGAAGAGGAAGAAGAAACATTTCATAGCAGAAAGAATTAGTTCCTCACTTATCATAACTCTTCTTGATAGAATACATAATAGAATAGTAATGAATAAGAAGGAGATGGCAAGCTTAAGCATTGAAGCATGGCTCTTGGTTGGATTTTCACTCCATAGCCAAGAGTGTTGGTGTAGGCTCTCAACCTCTACTTGCTTGGAGAAGGAGAGGGAGCTCTTGCACTTTGCATAGCACACCATGAGAGTGTTTGTGAGTGTGTGTGGGTGAGTATACCTTCTAAGCAACCCCCTAGCTTGCTTGGGTTGACCCCCCCTTGTAGCTCATGCTTGAAGCTCATTGGATCCCTCCAAGCCTAGCCAATCACAAGCAGGAGGCATTACAAGCAGCAAGGGTAGCCTTGAGACAAGTGTCCCCGTTTCCCCTTTGAGAGAGAGAACTTGATAAATGAAAAATTAATTAATTAAATCTCCTAAATTATCATTGGACCCCTTGGGTGGCCAACCAATAGGCTTCAGACACACCATGAGGGCAACATGAGGAGGAACTTGACAAGTGTCCCTTCTGCTTTCTTTGTACCATGCATGCCTTGTGTGAGTGTGTGGGTCTCTCTCATCCCCCCTCATGTAGGGCTGGCCCCCTCCTTGTAGGGATTGAATATTTGACTTTTTGACACCTCAAGCCCCTCATACATAGGCCCCGTTCCCACCACAAGCTTGGCCCTTAAGCACTTTAAGCTTGGGCTGGGTTCTCACCTCAAGTGCAACCGTAGCATCTCAAGCATGTCAAGCACCTCAAGCATCTCAATCATCAAGCACCTCAAGCACCTCAGTCATCAAGCATGACAAGCAAGACTAGCACCTCGAGCTGGGTCAGGTTCCCGCCTCAAGCTCAGCCCTAGTTTACCTAAGGTCAAAGGACTTTTACACACATTATTGGAGGTTTTCAATGAAGCTAGCCCTAAGGTCTTTTGCTCCATTGGTTAGCCTTTCTCTTGGATAGACCATCTCTCATTTGGGCCCCTTTACCATTGGCCTAGTGTTGAGATAGATCTATAAGCACATGTCTATATCTTAACCCTTGTCCCCGTTTATTCTCCCACATTAAGTGATCATTTTAATATGACAAAATCATTTGGGCTGGTTAGATATTAGATATTAGATTTTATGACAGTTTTTGATTGCCTTCTCAGGATTGTTATCTACTAGAATGGTGTCCAAAGGGTGTGTGATGTATGAGGCAACCAATTCAGATCTAAAGTTCTTCACAAACACCAAATTGAATTTTGGATGCTTGTCTTCGCAGTGCCTCTCTTCACAGTGTCCTTGATGAACGCAAAACTTGAAAAAAAAATTACCATACCCAGCCACTTTGTATTTACTCTTAATTAAATCAATAATGGGGGTGAGATTTTGCTCTTGCATGGAGCTCCAAACCCCTACATCAAAAATCTCAAACATCACCCTCAGCAATAGCAATATCCCAGGTTGCAATGACACACCCATTCTCCCTACATTATGAATATTCGCAGCGTGGGAAGGAGCACTTTCCCACCGCCACCGTTTCAACACGACACCATTAAGATCAAACACTATGGGTTTCCTTTTGGCATGGCAAGAAGCAAGTGTGCCTGTGCCTGTGCCTTCATGATGATCAATTACCAAACGATCTTACATAGCATCATATTAGGAGGGATACATAATTCCCATTTCACACTACTCACGGAAGAAAGACACTTACCATTACATAGATGTTGTAATTCTTCCATTGACTCTTGTCTATCTAGCAATAGTACATGTCGACCCATTTGCAGCCCCGGACGTGCAAGAAGACCGCAACCAACATACATTTGTAATACTACATTACCCTCCTCTGTATAGAAAGAGAGTAGCTTCTATTGTAAAGTTGAACTTCTCTTCATGCCCCCTGCAGAGATATCATCATTATAAATGCATGTGAGGAAATTTAGATAAGCAAATACAATGGAGGTGAACTTCTTGAAAACTCACGGCATACCTCGCCAAAAAGAGCCATCCGTTTTGAGTTGCCAATGACTCGCGTTGTAGTAATCATAGATAACGTCCAAATCAAGCTTTTGATTCAATATGTAGTGGAGTACAATGATTTCCAAGCATCACATCTGTGGGACTTAAGAGTCATAATGAGGACACACTCTATCACACACTAATTTTCCAAACCAAGCAAGTAGTTTTACCTACCGCAACACCACCTTGAAGGCTTAATGGAGTAGCACACAGGACGATAGTTGTATGGTCAAGATAGTACCCATTTCGATTTTCTAAGCTCACTAATGCCCATGCATGTTCTCGACGACATAACAACACCAAATTTCCCTTCTCATCAAGATACTCCCTGGCAATGCCAAAGACCTTATGGATTTGATTGAGTTTGAAATGGTTCCATTTGGGGATACTGGGTAATGTTTTCCTGACGACACTTGTGTTGGTTGGTAGATGAAAAAATATTGCATCACAACCTGCATTTGTTGTCCCGCCTCGCACCCAAAAGCTTCGCCTAGCTACTATAGCAATATTTGTGAGTAGGGCACCTACATCTCCCTTGCCCGTCTCGTCAGCTTCTCCCATAGATCAATAGCTAAAATCGTAGGATCTAATTTGAAAGAAATGAATATCGAGTTAGTAAGGTGAGATAGTAATACCAGGAGTACCTCAGGTTGTTAGCATACCAGAGCTATGTGCCATTGAATTCTGCACTTCATAGTGAGGTGGAGTGTTGCATTGCACCATGACATCTGGATATAACAAACAGGTAAGTGACTGTATTTTGTATACTTAAAGATATCTTCTCTTTGTTTCTAGACACCTTCTCACCTCCAACAAGAAGAGCAGGCTCTCCGCGGTGACCAGTCTTTGCTACAATAGACAATATTTTTGAAACTTCGGTTATTGTGCCATTTGCATCCTCTGTATCCACCCACTACAATAAATACCTTGCTTAATGCACAACATATACCACAATCAATCATTCTATACTTACGCGGTAGACCAATAATTGTTGGAATTTCCTTAGAGCGTATGGCATCCTGCAATCCTTCACTTTGAGTGGACGCCTGCGGCATATATGAGCAGGCCGTATATTAATTCCAATCTCTGTGCACTATCTATGTGCTTGCTCATGTGCCTCGTCATGCAGAGGAAGAACATGAGGCTCTGAAGTGGTATGAGATGCTGGTGGCGCTTGTTCAGGCTCCGGAACATGACTATGAGCTTTTGATTGGCAATGGTTCTTGTTGTTGTTGGGGAGGTATGGAGGAGTATTTGGATGGTTCAGACTCTTGATGTGTTGTGACTATTAGGATCTTGAATGTTCCCCTGTATACCCGCAAATTCCATGGGTACATGGAATTAGGAGCTTGAATGTTCCCCTGTATACCCGCAAATTCCATGGGTACATGGGTTGGAAGATGAGGTGGCTCGATTAATGTGTTGTCGTTCTCTAGGCTTCTTGGTGGCTTCCATTCCGACAAGGGTCTCGGTGTTAATAGGTTCTCTCCCATTGATTGCGAGTCTCCCTCTTGACCTGCTTTAGGACTTGATGTACTTAACTTGTTTGGAGGTATCAAAGTATCTCTATCCATTACTTGACCTTTATCCTTCTTCTCGTTGCTCCCTTGTGGAGAGCATATAAATTACACGAGTACTATTAGTACAACCTTTCCATTGAGGGAACAATAAGGGTGTGCGAATACTTGCCTGGGTAGATTGTGGGGCTCTTGTAGGTTTAGCAGTTGGAGAAGGTGGCACATCACTTTCTTCTTCATCATCCTCAAACTCCGAAGGACTGCGCCTTGATTCGCGATCCTCCTCCTCCGCTTCTTCATTATGTGTCTCCTCAGTCACAACATCTTTTCCTTTTAGGGAACGTAGGTTCTTACCCTGGCAAAATTAATTTCACGGGTTGCAGTTAAATCCTCACATGACGTGAAAATAGTTTAATTATGTCTTTGTATGCTTTTACCTCTTCTTGATGTCTTTTAACTCTGCCGGTCTCCGCCTCCCTGAAATGCTCCCGCTCATTGGGGGGGGGATGTGTCCTTTGCAAATTCAATGAAAAGAGGACACTCAACATACACTTTTTTTGGCCACAATGCTACACGTTGTTCTTCCGTATACATGCATGCAGTGTGCTTCACATTAAGACACTCTTTTGTAACTAGAACTCTATCTGTCCAACCCATGTTCCGCACCCATCAGGTATATGTTTGCCAAAATATACTTATTGTCAACCACCCAAATTGTTTAGGGTTTAGGAATCAATTAGGACAAGATTACATACCTGTAAAATGCCCGTTTGGCAGCCATGTTACTACCCTCCTTCTGTTTTTTCTTGTTAGCTTTGAGTCCACCTTTCAATCTCTCACACTCCACTTCATACAATGTGCCACTGTACCTCGATTGCCACTCTCGTATAGTTGTCACAAGGGTGTCGTTTTCAGGGAGACGACACGATTTCTTCAGCAGTGCATATTGTCTTGTAGCCTCATTCACAAGTCGATTCCACCATGTCTCTCGACGTAACCATGTGCAAAACACGGAGTGGTCGCCTACATTACCACACAACTATGTTATAGAATACTATACTCTTTTTTTGTGAAACATTTATCACAAAATGACCTTACTTAGTGTGGATTTTAGGCTTGGATATAACGTGGTTGGGTCATCGCTAACCAAGGCCCTTAGCACATTGCTACGATAATGGACTGGTAGGTCGGTGCATGCAAGACTATATATTCGATCATCTGTCAACCACTTTGGTCTCCTGCTCCACTCTATGTCCATAAGCAATCTAGAAACAAATGTTAAAAATTTTTAAGCATCACGTGAATGTAAACTTAACTCCCTTTGAAAGAAATCCCTATTAGTCTTACCTCCACCACTCTTCTCCTAAGTTAGGATCCGCAATTGCAGATGCCCGTTGCGTATTTTTTTGGCCTTTCTTGTCAGCCTTATAGAATGCGTTGCAGTAATGGGTAGTGAACTCCTCCGTTGAGAGCTCATTTAGCTTATTACCTGCAGATTGCAAAGCCTATGTATACTTTGCCTGAATCGTGACATTAGTTCATTCTTTGTTTGATCCACTACATTCTCATGGTGAGAATAACCAAAAGGACAATGAAACTTATTGGATATAGAAGTTGGGATAGCACGATAAGAGGAACCTTGTACCAGCGTCTCCGCAAGCCCCCACGCTTATTCATTTCAGCATCTAATTCTCGTTGCAACTGGCCTAGAACATCTTTAAACCCTTAAGCAATGTATCCATGTTGGCTGTTCCCATTGCTCTTACCATACATAGCATATCTATGAAGGAAGTTTTTACGTAACCTTTGTCATTAATCCTGTGCCAAAAGAACTTACACCATCAAAAGACTAGGAAGCGATAATCATGCTATAGCTAAGATTATCGAATTGACTAGGAAGCAATAATCATGCTATAGCTAAGCTTATCAATTTGACTAGGATGAATTAATCATGTTATAGCTAAGCTTATCAATTCAAGCGTGCCACCACAGTGAGAACTTCTCCCTTGTTCTCTATAGTGACCTTAACCATGCAGGCTTCCACACAGCAATGATACTTAGGCTCCTCTTTGTGAGTTGCTTAGCAAAATCATCTTGCAGAGTTTCACAAAATTCATCTCATCTTGATACCTTTGTCAGAAACAATAGTGTAAAAAGTCATGTACCTGTATCAATTTGTGCATTCCATGCCCGAAGACGGTGATTCCCATCCCATGTGTACAACATTTTTCCTTTCACATCCCTCCACCCGGATTTATGCAATTGTTTCTCAAAATCCTCAATAAGTTGCATCCATATTGGATCCCAGGTTTTTCGAATAGCATGACTAACTTCTATTGGATCTAGATCTGGAGTCCTTATTGAAAGCATGAACCTGACACAATGTGAAACATATCCATTTCTAGATAACTCCAACGCTAGATTGTTCACCCGATCTTGCACTGGCTGTACCGCTGGATGTGGTAACAAGCGGCACAATGGCACTGGTGGCAGTGGTACCTTGCGAGTATCCTATATAACGGTACTAGAAAAGTTTTCAATCTTGTAGTTTGCGTCAGGAATGTTAGATGAGCCTACCATATATGAAATTACAACCTGAAGGCGGTGCAAAGTGTCGTCGAGCAAATCCCATTTCAGCGTGGATTTCTCGGTAATAGTAAAAAGACCGCGATCTTCATCCCCCTCATCCTCTCTTTCGTCATCTTCTTCACTTGAGTAGTTCACAATAGGGACCTGGTCCTTTGATGGTGCTAGTACCTCGGATTGTGTAGTGTCCTCTGCACTGGCTTTCACTAGCTTCTCCACTTCTTTCGCTTTGGTGACTTCTTTCTTTGTGCTAGCCACATTCTTTTTCAAAGAAATTCTACCTTTTTTTTTTAGGGGCTCCCAGCTAGGGTCCTGTTCTTTCTGTGCTCGTGTGACCCGCTTACTTTCAACAACTTCACTTGCTTGATCTGAACTTCTTTTCTTGACACCCGTCGACTACTTGGTAATAGGCAAATAGTTATTGCCCTAGGTTACTGGAAAACAACGATTAATTTCATGAGTAATTAGTGCACTAAACTCTAGTGGCTTACCTCTGCACCAAGAGTCTTTGGAGGAGGCTTTGAAACACTTGGTTTGGGTGGAGCACCCGATGCTATGCTAGTGGCTTGTGGAGCGACAGGTACCGAACCTTTGCCTCCATACGATATAGTTCGTTGTCCTTTTGCCTGGACACAAAATGTTAGATGTTGCTTGCAAAAGAGAGCATGTAAGACTGAATAAAATTTAGAGGTCTCATTACCAATTCTCTTATCGGCCATGCCACAACTGTACCCACTACTGCACCTAAGGTTCACACATCATCGTCAATGGGTGGAACATGTGGCAACGTGAGACCGGGAGCTGATGTCGATTGCACGGCTACAACCAATGTGCCTCTAGGAAACTCTCTTCCATGTAGCTTTTTGTGGGGTAGAGACTGGATCATGATTCATTTTGCAACTTCCTTGCCCTTGCTTAAGAGCACCACGTGCTCATTCTTGCTAAAAGACAAATTTTTCTTAGCCATCTGTTTCCCGCAAGAAATTGAAATGAAATCTTAATATCTCAATACTATTACACACTACTTCCCTTAGGTTGTGATGTTCTTCTTGATACTCACATAAGTTTCATGGACACAGATGAAAGCCTTGCGAAGAGAGAGAGAGAGAGAGAGAGAGAGAGAGAGAGAGAGAGAGAGAGAGAGAGAGAGAGAGAGATCATGGATAGCTACATTCTAACCATAAAATGTCATCAATGCACATATGCTATGAAGCAATGGAGATATATGAAATAAATCACTTATTGACAGAGAGAGAAAGGGAGATATTAACTGTACCAACACTACTATACTAGATTGCATGTGAATAATAAATGCAATGCCTTAAAAATAGAATGCTTCGGTAGTTGTTCGAAGGGCTGGCCTGTATAGCTGAATGCGGTTGAATGTCCTCTAGATGAGATATTCTCCAATCCTACAACACCTTCAACACATTAACATGGGTTTTGTTTAGACTTACATCAACATAAATAAAAAGAGAGAGTCATAAGAGAAAAATAAAGAATTATCCTATATATATATATATATTGGATAATTCTCTATTTTTCTCT